>NC_083230.1:125314558-125466819 GCF_032191835.1 Heteronotia binoei
CAGCTCACAATGCCCTTTACCTTCCTCCCCAACAGACACCCTGTGAGGTGGGTGGGGCTAAGAGGGCTCTCCCAGCAACTGCCTTTTCAAGGACAACTCCTGCGAGAGCTATGGCTGAGCCAAGGCCATTCCAGCAGCTGCAAGTGGAGGAGTGGGGAATCCAACCCGGTTCTCCCAGATAAGAGAACTATGGCTGACCCAAGGCCATTCTAGCAGCTGCAAGTGGAGGAGGGGGGAATCCAACCCAGTTCTCCCAGGTAAGAGAGCTCTGGCTGACACAAGGCCATTCCAACAGCTGCAAGTGGAGGAGTGGGGAATCAAACCCGGTTCTCCCAGATAAGAGAGCTCTGGCTGACCCAAGGCCATTCCAGGGGCTGCAAGTGGAGGAATGGGGAATCAAACCCGGTTCTCCCAGATAAGAGAGCTCTGACTGACCCAAGGCCATTCCTGCAGCTGCAAGTGGAGGAGTGGGGAATCAAACCCGGTTGTCCCAGATAAGAGAACTATGGCTGACCCAAGGCCATTCTAGCAGCTGCAAGTGGAGGAGGGGGGAATCCAACCCAGTTCTCCCAGGTAAGAGAGCTCTGGCTGACACAAGGCCATTCCAGGGGCTGCAAGTGGAGGAATGGGCAATCAAACCCGGTTCTCCCAGATAAGAGAGCTCTGACTGACCCAAGGCCATTCCTGCAGCTGCAAGTGGAGGAGTGGGGAATCAAACCCGGTTGTCCCAGATAAGAGTCCGCACACTTCACCACTACACCAAACTGGCTCTTTGTCAAATTCAAAATGCCTCTGTGCTAGGCTTCGGTTATGGTTTGTATGTTCCTGTCCAAATCATATGCTTTCTGTTCTTTACAGAAGAATTTTATTATAAACGTTTATTTCTTTTTTCTGCCCCCTCCCCCCAATGCAAAGACATAGAAGCCGAGGCTATGGCTATTGTCTGTTTATAATGTGATGTGCATCACCCTATTTGTAAGCAATTGGCAAGGGTCATTTCGTACAAAAAGAGGTTCCGGAGCTCATTAGTACAACTCCTTTGCCTATGCCACACACCCCCTGACATCACTGGAAGGTGGACTCAATTATATCAGCATCTACCTTCAAATGCTTCTTGAATTGTAATTGCCATCATAAAATCTTACTCCCGTCATACTTTTTCAATTACTTCCTCCTCTGTGGCCACAGTGGCATGAGGAAGATTTCCATCTGTCTGCTTGATAGGTTTGGGTTCTTTCCCCATTTTTTTGGTAGGGGGAAATATTAGAAGGTTTTGTCAAATCTTAGAGTTCAGCAAAATTCTCACGGGGGGGGGGGGTGAACAATGGAGCTCAGAAGCAAGTACGGGGTGTGAACTGGCGGAGACTGACCAAGAGAGAGATCTTGGGGTCGTGGTAGAGAACTCACTGAAAATGTCAAGACGGTGTGCGATTGCAATAAAAAAAGTCCAACGCCATGCTGGGAATTATTTGGAAGGGAATTGAAAACAAATCAGCCAGTATCGTAATGCCCCTGTAAAAATCGATGGTGCGGTCTCATTTGGAGTACTGTGTGCAGTTCTGGTCACCGCACCTCAAAAAGGATATTATAGCATTGGGAAAAGTCCAGAAAAGGGCAAATAGAATGATTAAAGGTTTGGAACACTTTCCCTATGAAGAAAGGTTAAAACGCTTGGGGCTCTTTAGCTTGGAGAAACGTCGACTGCGGGGTGACATGATAGAGGTTTAGAAGATTATGCATGGGATGGAGTAAGTAGAGAAAGAAGTCCTTTTCTCCCTTTCTCACAATACAAGAACTCGTGAGCATTCAATGAAATTGCTGAGCAGTCGGGTTAAAACGGATAAAAGGAAGTCCTTCTTGACCCAAAGGGTGATTAACATGTAGAATTCACTGCCACAGGAGGTGGTGGCGGCTAGAAGCATAGCCAGCTTCAAGAGGGGATTGGATAAAAATATGGAGCAGAGGTCCATCAGTGGCTATTAGCCACAGTGTGTGTATATATATGTTATATATATATTTTTGGCCACTGTGTGACACAGAGTGTTGGACTGGACGGGCCATTGGCCTGATCCAACATAGCTCCTCTTATGTTCTTATGTGACACAAAGTGTTGGACTGGATGGGCCATTGGCCTGATCCAACATGGCTTCTCTGATGTTCTTATGTGACACAGAGTGTTGGACTGAATGGGCCACTGGCCTGATCCAACATGGCTTCTCTTATGTCCTTATGTGACACAGAGTGTTGGACTGGATGGGCCACTGGCCTGATCCAACATGGCTTCTCTTATGTTCTTATGTGACACAGAGTGTTGGACTGAAGAAGAAGAAGAAGAAGAAGAAGAAGAAGAAGATATTGGATTTATATCCCGCCCTCCACTCCGAAGAGTCTCAGAGCGGCTCACAATCTCCTTTACCTTCTTCCCCCACAACTGATACCCTGTGAGGTGGGTGGGGCTAAGAGAGCTCTTACAGCAGCTGCCCTTTCAAGGACAACCTCTGCCAGGCTATAGCTGACCCAAGGCCATTCCAGCAGGTGCAAGTGGAGGAGTGGGGAATCAAACCCGGTTCTCCCAGATAAGAGTCCACACACTTAACCACTACACCAAACTGGCTCTTCTGGAGGGGCCACTGGCCTGATCCAACATGGCTCCTCTTATGTTCTTATGTATGGGGGGGGGGGGGGTTTAAGAAGGAAAGAGTACAATAAAATTTAGAGGTTCCGGAGTTCTGTTCCTGTGAGCTCCTGCCCAAAATGGGGTCCAGCCAAGAGTATGGCAGTTTGCAGAAGAAAAAGAGTGTTGGACACAGCATCCCGGGGTCCCCAACATGGCACAATGCCCGTTAACCCACAGTGCCCGCCAACCCAGTTCTCCAGATTAGAATCTGCTGCTTTTAACCACTACGCCAAACTGCCTCTCTAATTTTGATTGATTTATTTTTTTTCCCAAGAGAGAGGAACCCAGATGCAAGTGAGAGTGTGAGAAGCGATCTGGGATGCACACACATACAGACAGCTTGATTAGCTGGGTGACTTATTTATAGGGCTAAACATATCGTGAGGGAGGTTGACTCGATGCCAGAGGACAACAAAACAATGGTTCTCTCAGAAGGGGGACAAAGAGGCGGGAGAGGTTTGATAGCTCTACAAACACCCGACGGGAAGGATGCTCAGAAAGGCGAATAGACTGAAGTGTTGATTAACCACCGCTTAATCGAAGGCCGCGGCCGAAGGGGAAGCTAGACTTGGGTATCGGTGGGATTACGCTGGGCGAATCAATAGGTCCTGCCTGACCCAATGTTCTAAAGTCATGTTATCTCTCCAGGGCAGGGACCGGGTAGCACCAGCCAGCTCCTCTCACTTGCGTTTTGAAACTGTTTTCCCAGGTCGATGTCTGGCTAGCATCCATCTTGGTCCGCTTTGACCCAAGCGCTGCTGCGCACTTCAAACAAAGGCGACCCGATAGATGTTGTTTACCTTGACTTCCAGAAAGCTTTTGATAAAGTTCCTCATCAAAGGCTCCTTAGAAAACTTGAGAGTCATGGAGTAAAAGGACAGGTCCTCTTGTGGATCAAAAACTGGCTTAGTAATAGGAAGCAGAGAGTCAGTATAAATGGGCAATCTTCGCAGTGGAGGACGGTAAGCAGTGGGGTGCTGCAGGGCTCGGTACTGGGTCCCATGCTCTTTAACTTGTTCATAAATGATTTAGAGTTGGGAGTGAGCAGTGAAGTGGCCAAGTTTGCGGATGACACTAAATTGTTCAGGGTGGTGAGAACCAGAGAGGATTGTGAGGAACTCCAAAGGGATCTGTTGAGGCTGGGTGCGTGGACGTCAACGTGGCAGATGCGGTTCAATGTGGCCAAGTGCAAAGTAATGCACATTGGGGCCAAGAATCCCAGCTACAAATACAAGTTGATGGGGTGTGAACTGGCAGAGACTGACCAAGAGAGAGATCTTGGGGTCGTGGTAGATAACTCACTGAAAATGTCAAGACAGTGTGCGTCTGCAATAAAAAAGGCCAACGCCATGCTGGGAATTATTAGGAAGGGAATTGAAAATAAATCAGCCAGTATCATAATGCCCCTGTATAAATCGATGGTGCGGTCTCATTTGGAGTACTGTGTGCAGTTCTGGTCGCCGCACCTCAAAAAGGATATTATAGCATTGGAGAAAGTCCAGAGAAGGGCAACTAGAATGATTAAAGGGCTGGAGCACTTTCCCTATGAAGAAAGGTTGAAACGATTGGGGCTCTTTAGCTTGGAGAAACGTCGACTGTGGGGTGACATGATAGAGGTTTACAAGATAATGCATGGGATGGAAAAAGTAGAGAAAGAAGTACTTTTCCCCCTTTCTCACAATACAAGAACTCGTGGGCATTCGATGAAATTGCTGAGCAGAAAGGTTAAAACAGATAAAAGGAAGTACTTCTTCACCCAAAGGGTGATTAACATGTGGAATTCACTGCCACAGAAGGTGGCGGCGGCCACAAGTATAGCCACCTTCAAGAGGGGTTTAGATAAAAATATGGAGCACAGGTCCATCAGTGGCTATTAGCCACAGTGTATGTGTGTATATAAAATTTTTTGCCACTGTGTGACACAGAGTGTTGGACTTGATGGGCCGTTGGCCTGATCCAACATGGCTTCTCTTATGTTCTTATGTTAAACATTGGGGTGATCTTAAAAGAGCCCCTTCTGCCTCTTGGTGCTATAAACTGCCCCTCTGCTAGGGTTGCCAATCCCCAGGTGGGGGCTGGAGATCACCCAGTTTGGGGGCCCTCCCCCCACTTCAGGGTCATCAGAAAGCCGGGGGGGGGGGAATGACTGCTGGGCACTCCATTATTCCCTTTGGAGACCGATTCCCATAGGGTATAATGGAGAATTGATCTGCATCTATCTGGGGCTCTTGGGGAGGAACTGTTTTTTGAGGTAGAGGCACCAAATTTGCTGCATAGCATTCAATGTCTCTCCTCAAAACACCTGCCAAGTTTCAAAAGGATTGGACCAGGGGGTCCAATTCTATCAGTCCCCAAAGGAGGTGCCCCATCCTTCATTTTTTCCAGTGGAGGGAAGGCATTTGAAAGGTGTGCGGTCCCTTTAAATGTGATGTCCCTTTGGAGTTCAAGCATGTTTGTCACACCCTTGCTCCACCAGCAAGGGGCTGGGATTGAAAAGGCCCTACCTCTGGTCGAAATAGAGGGGCACCAAAGAAGAGGTACAAGGACTCCTTGAAGAAATCCCTTGGCACCTGTCGCATCAACCATCACCAGTGGTCTGACCTAGCCTCAGATCGCAAAGCATGGAGGCACACCATCCACCAGGCTGTTTCTTCTTTTGAGAACGCACGCATAGCTGGTCTTGAGGACAAAAGGAGATTGAGGAAGAATCGCACTGCTACAGCACCAACCCTAAATCAGACTTTTCCCTGCAGCCACTGTGGCCGGACCTGCCTGTCCCGCATTGGTCAAGCCGAGAGAGAGAGAGAGAGATGCACACCTGAAGAACACCTGAACAGCATTCTCAAGATTGTTGCAGCATAGGCGTTGTCTCCAGATTTTGATGCAATTATTTAGAGCAAGAGGTGTCCGTTATCAGAAACTGCTAAATAAACTATTACAAGAGTGGCAATCTTTTAAGCATGTTTTAAGCTTTTTTTAAAAAAAAAAAAATCCTTAATTGCGTCTATGTCCTTTATAAAGTTTATATCTCTGCTAACCGGCACTACATTTTATGACATGAATGGCCGGCCAGACAAGGTCTCATCTATGTCAGATCAGGCCCTCATAGGAAATGAGTTCGACACCCTTGTGCACAAACCCTACCATTATGTGGGCAGCTTTCCATTAATTGTTTAAATATAAATTCTCAGTGGCTGTTTGAGACCCCTGGGTGGAAGGAAGGAAGGGAGGGAGGGAGGAGGGAAGGAAGGAAGGAAGGCAAGAAGGGAGGGAGGAAGGAAGGAAAGAAGGAAGGAAGGAAGGAAGGAAGGAAGGAAGGAAGGAAGGAAGGAAGGACTGACTGACTCAAGGTAGATTATGCAGAACAGTGCCATCCAACAAACAATTGGGGGCCAGTTTGGTGTAGTGCATATATATGCGCCCCCTCGCCCAGATTGCCCGGCGGTTTGGGCTGGGTTGCCATCAATATGCAGATGACACCCAGCTCTATCTACTAATGGACGGCTGGCCCGACTCCGCACCAGGGAATCTCGACCGGGCTTTACAGGCTGTTGCGACATGGCTCAGGTTGAGTGGGCTGAAACTGAACCCAGCGAAGACAGAGGTCCTTTGCGTGGGTCGCGGCGCTCTGGGAAGGGAAATAGCTCTCCCGGCCTTCGATGGTGCGCTATTGAAAGCAGCGCGCCAGGTAAAGAGCCTGGGTGTTTTACTGGAGCCTTCACTATCAATGGAGGCCCAGATAGCAGCCACTGCCAAGTCAGCATTCTTCCATCTGAAGCGGGCAAGGCAGTTGGCCCCTTTCCTCGAGCGCCGGGACCTCGCAACAGTGATCCACGCAACGGTCACCTCAAGATTAGACTACTGTAATGCCCTCTACTTGGGGCTACCTCTGTGCCGGACTCGGAGACTGCAGCTAGTGCAGAACGCGGCAGCCAGGCTGTTGCTGGGACTCCCAAAACGGGAGCATATACAGCCGGGGCTGCGTGAACTGCACTGGCTGCCGATTGTATACCGAGTCCAGTACAAAGTGTTGGTTGTTACCTTTAAAGCCTTATATGGCCGAGGACCTGCCTACCTGAGGGACCGTCTTTCCCCATACGAACCCCAGAGAGCACTGAGGTCAGTCGGGAAAAATCTAATGACCATCCCCGGGCCGAAGGAGATAAAATATCAGAGCACCAGAGCACGGGCATTCTCGATTGCGGCTCCTACTCTGTGGAACCGACTCCCCGAGGAGGTGCGGGCCCTGCGGAACCTTGAGCAGTTCCGCAGGGCCTGCAAGACCGTCCTTTTCAAATTTGCACACCCGGACTGTTAGGAAGATCAGAAATTAAGGAGCCGCCAACGCGGTTGAAGAACTATACCGCAGAATAACTGTATTTATTGAACTGGTTTTTAATGTTATTAAGTTTATTGTTGATGTTTTATATTGTTAAACTTAAAGGTTTTATTATTATTATTGTATGTTTTTATAAAATGTTGTTAGCCGCCCTGAGCCTGCTGAGGTGGGGAGGGCGGGATAGAAATAAAATTTATTATTATTATTATTATTATTATTATTATTAGTGGTTAAGTGTGCGGACTCTTATCTCAGAGAAATGGGTTTGATTCCCCACTCCTCCACTTGCAGCTGCTGGAGTGGCCTTGGGTCATCCAGAGCTCTCTCAGAGCTGTCCTTGAAAGGGCAGCCACTGTGAGAGCTCTCTTAGCCCCACCTACCTCACAGGGTGTATGTTGTGGGGTTGTAAGGTAAAGGAGATTGTAAGACTCTGAGATTCGGAGTGGAGGGCAGAGTATAAATCCAATAACATCTTCTTCTTCATTTGGAGGTCCATCAGTGGCTATTAGCCACAGCTTATTGTTAGAACTCTCTGTCTGGGGCAGTGATGCTCTGTATTCTTGGTGCTTGGGAGGGACAGCAGTGTGAGGACTTCTAGAGTACTGGCCCCAGTGATGGACCTCCTGCTGGCACCTGGGTTTTTTGGCCACTCTGTGAGCCAGAGTGTTGGACTGGATGGGCCATTTTTAAGATGTTATAATCTGAATGTTGATGATGATCAACTATTTGTCTCATTTCAGTAGTATGCAGCTTAATGCAGCGTCCAAAAATGCTGTTAGGACTCTGGTGACCGTCTGAGATCTGGGCCAATAACACTCTTTCAAATTCTATGAATATGCCAAATAGCACGCATATTTTTTGGTGCTAAGATAGAAATAATTTATGTTGCTGAGGAAGTAGAACAAGTTTAGTTTTGATAAGAATTACAGATTTTAGAGTTTCCTCCAAAAACTCCTACATTTCCCTCCCCCGATAGCGTCAATGCTTCCCAGAAACTGTAAACCTCTCCCATTTCTCATGTTCAGTGCACATAAATCTAGCACCCACAGTTCATGGCATCACCTTGATCTGCAGCAGGCACCACCAGTCTTCCCTCTAAGCTGAGTTAGTGTGAGCGAGCGTACAGTTTTTAAGTCTCCAGCTCACACATTTTTGTCTTAGCTCAGGAAGGCTGACCCTAGAGCACACTAATGTCTGCAGTACCTCACAACTTTAATGCCGGTAGCTCACAAAGTCGAATTTTTGCTCACAAGACTCCACAGCTTAGAGGGAGCATTGTGCACCATCAGTCATGGTTGGACATCTTTAGCTTGGAGAAACGTTCAATGAGGGATGACATGACAGAGGTTTTGTCTACTTGGACTGGTAGCAGCTCTCCAGGTCTCCGGCAGAGGTCTTTCAGATCATAAGAACATAAGAGAAGCCATGTTGGATCAGGCCAGTGGCCCATCCAGTACAACACTCTGTGTCACAGAAGAACATGAGAGAAGCCATGCTGGATCAGGCCAATGGCCCATACAGCCCAAAACTCTGTGTCACTTAAGAACATAAGAGAAGTCATGTTGGATCAGGCCAGTGGTCCATCCAGTACAACACTCTGTGTCACAGAAGAACATGAGAGAAGCCATGTTGGATCAGGCCAATGGCCCATCCAGTCCAACACTCTGTTTCACATAAGAACATAAGAGAAGTCATGTTGGGTCAGGCCAGTGGCCCATCCAGTCCAACACTCTGTGTCACAGAAGAACATAAGAGAAGCCATGTTGGATCAGGCCAATGGCCCATCCACTCCAACACTCTGTGTCACAGAAGAACATAAGAGAAGCCATTTTGGATCAGGCCAATGGCCCCTCCAGTCCAACACTCTGTGTCACAGAAGAACATAAGAGAAGCCATGTTGGATCAGGCCAATGGCCCATCCAGTCCAACACTCTGTGTCACATAAGAACACAAGAGAAGCCATGTTGGATCAGGCCAATGGCCCATCCAGTCCAACACTCTGTGTCACATAAGAACACAAGAAAAGCCATGTTGGATCAGGCCAGTGGCCAATCCAGTCCAATCCTCTGTGTCAAATAAGAACATAAGAAAAGCCATGTTGGATCAGCCAATGGCCCATCCAGTCCAACACTCTATCACACAGTGGCCAAAATACACTCACACGCACACACACTGTGCCACTGATGGACCTCTGCTCCATATTTTTATCTAATCCCCTCTTGAAGCTGTCTATGCTTGCAGCCGCCACCACTTCCTGTGGCAGTGAATTCCACATGTTAATCACCCTTTGGGTGAAGTACTTTCTTTTATCCGTTCTAACCTGACTGCTCAGCAATTTCATCGAATGCCCACGAGTTCTTGTATTGTGAGAAAGGGAGAAGAGGACTTCTTTTTCTACTTTCTCCATCCCATGCATTATCTTGTAAACATCACCTGCTGCCCGGGCCTTTTAACTGGAGATACCAGGGATTGAACCTGGGGCCTTCTACACGCAAATTGGATACTCTTCCGCTGAGCCACAGCCTCTTCCCTGACCAGCTTGGCCTCATGAAACTGCCTTATACTGAATCAGACTCTTGGTCCATCAAAGTCAGCATTGTCTGCTCAGACTGGCAGCCACTCTCCAGGGTCTCAGACAAGTCTTTCCCATCACCTGTTGTCTGGTCCTTTTCAAGTGGAGACACCAGGGATTAAACCCGGAACCTTCTGTATGCCAAGCAGATGCTCTGTCGTGGAGGCACGGAACTCCCAAAACTCACGTTCTTTTCAGGTCAATGGATGTACGCCAGATTTCTTGAGAAAAATCCCTAGTGAGGAGATCTCCAGCTGCATTGGAAGGACTTCACTGCAGCTGTTCTGAGCTACGCTTCTCCTCCATTTCTCCAAACTGCGAGCCAGTTTGGTGTTGTGTTTAAGTGTGCGGACTCTTATCTGAGCAAACCGGGATTGATTCCTCACTCCTCCACTTGCAGCTGCTGGAATGGCCTTGGGTCAGCCATAACTCTTGCAGGAGTTGTCCTTGAAAGGTCAGCTTCTAGGAGAGCTCTCTCAGTCCCACCCACCTCACAGAATGTCTGTTGTGGGGGAGGAAGGTAAAGGCGATCGTAAACTGCTCTAAGACTCTGATTCAGAGAGAAGGGTGGGGTATAAATCTTCTTCATCTTTTAACTTTGTTCTCCAGCTGTCTGAAGTGGCACTCACTTCTAAAGTCACTTAGTTTTTCAGGAACCCTGCACAGGGGTATCAAACAATCAGCCCAGGGGCCGAATCAAGCCCCCGGAGGGCTCCTAACAGGCCCCCAAGCAGCTGGTTCTTGTCTGCTTCCTTCTCCCCCTCTCTTGCTTCCTTCTGCATCTCAGCTTGCTTTGCAAGGCTTGCTCAATCGCACAGGAGCTACAGAGCAAAGCCTCTATTTTCTCCACTGGTTGAGGCTCCACCCCCTCCTGGTTCCCTGGGGAGGGAGAGAAAGAGCCAGAGCTTCCTTTGCCCAGTTCCCCAGATCCCACGGGAGAGATGCAAACACCTTTAAGACCAACAAGTGCTGATGTTTTAGACACGTTTTATTTTAAGGATTTTTAAAAAAAAAATTTTTAGTCACTTTTGTCTGTCTTTTTAAAAGTTTGTATCTCTGCTATCTAATCTTCAATAGGAACACACTGTCAAGTCGGCAGATTCAATAACGAGTCGTTGTTGATACAAAGAAACTAGTTTATTGATACTGTTACTTGAGGTCTAAGCCAAGCATTGAAAAGACTAAAGAGCATACTGTAGGTACATTGCATATAAGGGGTACTTCAAAGGGATTCCTGAGGCGGGGGGACTATGCAGGGAACATTCACACATTGATGTTACCAATTCGTTCTCAGGCTTGCATGGCCTTGATCGTAGTGGGCTCCTGACTCCCTTCTGTGAGCCAGGCCTGAGAAGGCACAGATAAGACTTTCACATATTTCCATTTCAAAGCAAAGTTACTCTCTACAGGAAAGGGGGGAAGGGAAAGCGTGAGCTAGCAGCATTCGGTTATGCTTTGGTTCTACCCAGAATGCTCTTTGACTGAGCCAGAGTTATAGACAGACTTGACACACACAACGGCCCAGCTCAACACGGCCTGGCCCGACAAGGTCTCATTTATGTCAGATCCGGCCCTCATAACAAATAAACCCATTTTACAGGCTCACGCTAGGCTGTTTCCCCATGGTTTATGTATTATGCAAAGAAGCTGAACTACGGTAGGTCCTTAGCCAGAAAATTTTTATTTGGGGGGTGCAAATGAGTACAGAGATGGTCAGCCCTTCATTTATTTATTCAGCAGTATTCTACTTCAGACACAAGTTGGATTGCATGGCATAGAACAACGTAACCGCATCGCGGGAGACACCTAATTACTAAAATTAGGAAAGTGCGAGAAAGTATCAGAAATGCTATGGCAAGCAGTGGAGAAGGTAGAGTTAAAACAACGTTGTGAGCAGTTCTGAGTCAGTCAGAACACCTTTCATTCCTTAGTCTCTCTCTCTCTCTTTCCGCTTTACTCTAACAAGATGTTACTCCTCACCCCACCCCTACAGTGTTTAAAATTTTTAAGAGGAGATTGGATTTATACCGTCATTCTCGCAGAGTCTCAGAGAATCTTACAATGTCCTTCCTTTCCTCTCCCTGCAACAGACGCACAACTGAGGTCACTGAGGCTGAGAGAGCTCTGAGAAAACCGCTTTTTCTTTTTCATTGCAATAATGTTTCTCTTCATTTTAAAGCTCAGATACAAACGACAAAGGATAAAATAATAACTAATTGTGCTTTACATTGTCATACTTCAAACCTAGGCAGCAAATTAGCAGTATTACAGTTTAGTCATTTGTCCCCTTACAAAGTTCAAAAGTTACAGTCAGTCATTTAAAAATAAATCATAGATCCGTACAGAGGATTTTCGGGTACATATGAACATATGAAGCTGCCTTATACTGAATCAGACCTTTGGTCCATCAAAGTCAGTATTGTCTTCTCAGACTGGCAGCGGCTCTCCAGGGTCTCAAGCTGAGGTTTTTCACACCTATTTGCCTGGACCCTTTTTTGGAGATGCCAGGGATTGAACCTGGGACCTTCTGCTTACCAAGCAGATGCTCTACCACTGAGCCACCGTTCCTCCCCAAATATATTATAATATATTTGGGTAATATATTATTTGCAGTCATATAGCGTAATGCAGGAAACCAAACTGCTACAACTTTAGATTCATATTGTTCTAAGGGAGCTCCTGATGTTTGATAAAAGTATTGACATTAAAAGCCTTACGCAGCCTGGGACCGGCATCCCTGTGGGAACGTCTCTCCCCATATGAGCCCCGGAGGTCATTACAATTGACCAGTCAACATGACCATCCCTGGCCCAAGGGACATCCGGCTTGCCTCGACCAGGACCAGGGCTTTTTCGACCCTGGCCCCCACCTGGTGGAATCAGCTCCCTGTGGAGGTGTGGGCCCTACCAGATTTGGTGCTGAAATTGCTGAGCAGTCAGGTTAAAACGGATAAAAAGAAGTCATTCTTCACCCAAAGGGTGATTAACATGTGGAATTCACTGCCACAGGAGGTGGTGGCAGCTACAAGCATAGCCAGCTTCAAGAGGAGATTGGATAAAAATATGGAGCAGAGGTCCATCAGTGGCTGTTAGCCACAGTATATATATGTGTGTATATGTATGCATGTATGTGTGTGTATGTATACACACACACACACACACATATTGGCGACTGTGTGACAGAGTGTTGGACAGGATGGGAGATTGGCCTGATCCAACATGGCTTCTCTTCTGTTCTTATGTGACACAGAGTGTCGGACTGGATGGGCCATTGGCCTGATCCAACATGGCTTCTCTTCTGTTCTTATGTGACACAGAATGTTGGACTGGATGGGCCATTGGCCTGATCCAACATGGCTTCTCTTATGTGACTCAGAATGTTGGACTGGATGGGCCATTGGCCTGATCCAACATGGCTTCTCTTCTGTTCTTATGTGACAGTGTTGGACTGGATGGGCCATTGGCCTGATCCAACATGGCTTCTCTTCTGTTCTTATGTGACACAGAATGTTGGACTGGATGGGACACTGGCCTGATCCAACATGGCTTCTCTTCTGTTCTTATGTGACGCAGTGTGTTGGACTGGATGGGCCACTGGCCTGATCCAACATGGCTTCTCTTATGTTCATATGTGACACAGAGTGTTGGACTGTATGGGACACTGGCCTGATCCAACATGGCTTCTCTTATGTTCTTATGTTGCCATTCCAGAGGGCCTGTAAGATGGAGCTGTTCCACCAGGCCTATGGCTGAGACAAGTGGACGTCCTTATCCTATTATACCATCTACATTGGCCTCCCTGCACTTACTGCTCAAAATCGGGCCGATACGATTGACATTTTTGGACACCGAGGCTGGGACAAGTATGCCTCAATTGATGTGTCGACACCTTCCATGACTGAATCGCCGTCCGTGCTACCTTAAACTAATTCTGAGCTGTGGCTTAACTGCTTTTCTTTTAACCTCTTTCGTTTGATTGTTTTACTATTTATCTGTTAGATTGCCTAATGTTAGTTTTAATGGTTTACCATATTGGAATCTGCCCAGAGCCCACCATGGGAAAGGGCGGACTACAAATTGTGAGGTCCATTTACAAGCAGTTGTCAACCTAGCAGTAAAAACTAAAATAGATATAAGAGAACTGCTCTTGAGAGAACAACTCTGAGAGAACTGTGGCGGACTCAGGGTTACCCAGCCGGTTGCTTGTGGAGGAATGTTCTAATTCTGTTCCAGACAATTGGATAGAGAATTCACCCTTGGAATATTTATGACAGGATTCTCACCTTTTTTACCTCAGCTCCTTCCTTTATACGTAGAGAATTTACGCTGGCAAGGCTTGTGAAGTGGTTTTTATTATATTTGTCATGTTTAGTATTTAGGGTTGCCAAGTCCAATTCAAGAAATATCTGGGGTCTTTGGGGGTGGAGCCAGGAGCAAGGTTGTGACAAGCATAATTGAACTCCAAAGGGAGTTCTGGTCATCCCATTTCAAGAGACCGCACACCTTTTAAATGCCTTCCCTCCATTGGAAATAATGAAGGATAGGGGCACCTTCTTTGGGGGCTCATAGAATTGGACCCCCTGGTCCAGTCCTTTTGAAACTTGGAAGGTGTTTTGAGGAGAGGCACTGGATGCTATGCTGAAAATGTAGTGCTTCTACCTCAAAAAACAGTCCACCTGAGCCCAAGATACCAGTGGATCAATTCTCCATTATACCCTATGGGAATCTGTCTCCATAGGGAATAATGGAGTGTGCAGCAGACATTTCCCTCCCCGCCCCCTGCTTTCTGAGGACCGTGAAGCAGGGGAAGGGCCTCCAAACTGAGATATCCCCTGCCCCCACTTGGGGGATTTTTTGCCAGCAATAAAGAAGAAGAAGATATTGGATTTATATACCGCCCTCCACTCCGAAGAGTCTCAGAGTGGCTCACAATCTCCTTCCCCCCTCCCCACAAAAGACACGCTGTGAGGTGGGTGGGGCTGAGAGGGCTCTCACAGCAGCTGCCCTTTCAAGGACAACCTCTGCCAGAGCTATGGCTCACCCAAGGCCATTCCAGCAGGTGCAAGTGGAGGAGTGGGGATCAAACCCGGTTCTCCCAGATAAGAGTCTGCACACTTAACCACTACACCAAACTGGCTCTCTAAAGAAAGACTTTGGTCCTGCTTTAAATGAAAAATAGCTTACTCCTTATACATACTTGGTCTCATTGCTGCATAGCTTAAAATTGGAGAGCATTATGCCATATGCAGAAGTGAAGGTTTGGAACCATATATATAAGTGGCTTGCTCCATATAGAAAGAAAAAAATATATTGCAACAGTGGGTGGTTCCTTCATGAAGCCTTAAGTGCTTGTATCCAATTTGTATGAAGAGTAGTGTGGCCAGCAATGGAGTTGGAAGACTTTGCTCAGTGGTAGAGCATCTGCTTGGGAAGCAGAAGGTCTCAGGTTCAATCCCCGGCATCTCCAACTAAAAAGGGTCCAGACAAAGAGGCATGAAAAACCTCAGCTTGAGACCCTGGAGAGCTGCTGCCAGTCTGAGTACACAAGACTGATTTCGATGGACCGAGGGTCTGATTCAGTAGAAGGCAGCTTTATATGTTCATATGTAAGCAGAAGGTCCCAGGTTCAATCCCCAGCATCTCCAACTAGAAAGGGTCCAGGCAAGTAGACATGAAAAACCTCAGCTTGAGACCCTGGAGAGCCTCTGCCAGGCTGAGTAGACAAGACTGACTTTGATGGACCGAGGGTCTGATTAAGTAGAAGGCAGCTTCATATGTTCATATGTAAGCAGAAGGTCCCAGGTTCAATCCCCAGCATCTCCAACTAGAAAGGGTCCAGGCAAGTAGACATGAAAAACCTCAGCTTGAGACCCTGGAGAGCCGCTGCCAGGCTGAGTAGACAAGACTGACTTCGATGGACCGAGGGTCTGATTCAGTAGAAGGCAGCTTCATATGTTCATATGTAAGCAGAAGGTCCCAGGTCCAATCCCCGGCATCTCCACTAAAAAAGGGTCCAGGCAAGTAGGCATGAAAAACCTCAGCTTGAGACCCTGGAGAGCCACTGCCAGTCTGAGTAGACAAGACTGACTTCGATGGACAGAGGGTCTGATTCAGTTTAAGGCAGCTTCGTATGTTCATATGTTCTAGTAATAGGAACTGGCTTACTCCCTTGTAATATACAGCACAAGTGGAAGAAATCGTAATGCTGATGAAGTGGGAACACGAAACGCGTCTTTATTATATTATTAACTATCCGTCAATCGCTATGGGCTCTGGTTTATAAGGATTCAAATGCATATTATGGTTGTCTTTTTGCGTCAAATACATGAAGTCTGAATCAGTTTTATATTTAAAAAGCACGTAAGCATACTTAAAAATTATTGGAAAGTCTGGTAGCCTGTTTATATCACAGCCATGTATTTTGTTTTTTTTATATATCCTCACTGTGATTCCCCTGCTGTTGCACCTGGGGGGTTGGCAACCCTATTAGTATTTGAGCAAAAGGCAGGTTTTTGGGTAGCAACCTGCCAAACCTTGAGCTTCCCCAGCAGCTCCTCTCTGTTTTCCAGACCCCAACTTCTCCCTGACCTGCTGTTGTCCTTGTGACCCGGAGAGTCATGAGTCTCTGTTTGGTCCCGGCCTACCATTTGTGAACCACTGCTTCAAATTCAATGGAGAAAAATAGCTACAAATATAAAATGTGTGTATGTATGTGTGTGTGTGTGGGGGGGCTGTTTCTGCTCTCACTTTCTTGCGTCACGCACCTGCGTTTATTCCGCTCTGGGCCTCAGCCCTGAAAGTTCATCCAGCCAACAGACATTCGATGCCAAAAGCTAATTTCTTTGGCGTGCCTTTTGCCCCTGGGACTCGGTTGCTCTGCTCTGGCGTGCCGTCATTTCTAAGGAAATCATGACTGCACGGTTTTGATTTTGCTTCCAAACACTTGTCCCTGAAGGCTGCTTGTGGGTCTTTCCAATTAGCCCGCCCTCCTTGATTCCAAAGCTTCTGAATCCGCACTCGGGGCCAGAGTTGTGCTTTTTAAAGTTCTTCATTGAGGGCAAAGTCTGAAGGTTCATGGATGCAACTTTGGTCAGAGGTAGCATGGCATAATGGGGAGAGCGCTAGAACTAGGACCCGTGGCTACAAACCTCTGCTTGGCCGCCATGTTTGCGGCGTGCTGATCTTGGTCTAGTCCAGGGGTCTCCAACCGTTTTGAGTCGGCGGGCATCTTTGGAAATTTGACATAGTGTGGTGAAATAGGGTTGCCAAACTCCTGGTGGGAAACACTATAAATAAAGCGCTGCGTTTTTATGTTGCAAATAAATGCTTAAGCGATTTCTTTCATAATGACGCAATTATATTATCATCCTCACAAACCAAAATTCATTCAATGCCCATAGAAAAATCAAAACGTTATTTCGCACCACTCTTGTCAGGTAGTACTTTCAAAATCAAGATGTCATCTCACATCACTCTTGTGAGGTAGTACTCTTGTGAGAGCCCTCTCCAGCCCCCCCCCCCCACCTCACAGGGTGTCTGTTGTGGGGGAGGAAGGGAAAGGAGATTGTGAGCTGCTCTGAGACTCTTTGGAGTGGAGGGCGGGATATAAATCCAATATCTTCATCTACCTCACAGGGTGTCTGTTGTGGGGGAGGAAGGGAAAGGAGATTGTGAGCTGCTCTGAGACTCTTTGGAGTGGAGGGCAGGATATAAATCCAATATCTTCATCTACCTCACAGGGTGTCTGTTGTGGGGGAGGAAGGGAAAGGAGATTGTGAGCCGCTCTGAGACTCTTCGGAGTGGAGGGCGGGATATAAATCCAATATCTTCATCTACCTCACAGGGTGTCTGTTGTGGGGGAGGAAGGGAAAGGAGATTGTGAGCTGCTCTGAGACTCTTTGGAGTGGAGGGCGGGATATAAATCCAATATCTTCATCTACCTCACAGGGTGTCTGTTGTGGGGGAGGAAGGGAAAGGAGATTGTGAGCCGCTCTGAGACTCTTTGGAGTAGAGGGCGGGATATAAATCCAATATCTTCATCTACCTCACAGGGTGTCTGTTGTGGGGGAGGAAGGGAAAGGAGATTGTGAGCCGCTCTGAGACTCTTTGGAGTGGAGGGCGGGATATAAATCCAGTATCTTCATCTACCTCACAGGGTGTCTGTTGTGGGGGAGGAAGGGAAAGGAGATTGTGAGCCGCTCTGAGACTCTTTGGAGTGGAGGGCGGGATATAAATCCAATATCTTCATCTACCTCACAGGGTGTCTGTTGTGGGGGAGAAAGGGAAAGGAGATTGTGAGCTGCTCTGAGACTCTTTGGAGTGGAGGGCGGGATATAAATCCAATATCTTCATCTACCTCACAGGGTGTCTGTTGTGGGGGAAAAAGGGAAAGGAGATTGTGAGCTGCTCTGAGACTCTTTGGAGTGGAGGGCGGGATATAAATCCAATATCTTCATCTACCGAAAAGGGTGTCTGTTGTGGGGGAGGGAGATAAAAAAGATTGTGAGCTGCTCTGAGACTCTTTGGAGTGGAGGGCGGGATATAAATCCAATATCTTCATCTACCGAAAAGGGTGTCTGTTGTGGGGGAGGGAGATAAAAAAGATTGTGAGCTGCTCTGAGACTCTTTGGAGTGGAGGGCGGGATATAAATCCAATATCTTCATCTACCTCACAGGGTGTCTGTTGTGGAGGGGGGGGGGTAAAGGAGATTGTGAGCCGCTCTGAGACTCTTCAGAGTAGAGGGCGGGATATAAATCCAGTACCTTCATCTACCTCACAGGGTATCTGTTGTGGGGGTGGGGAGGTAAAGGAGATTGTGAGCTGTTCTGAGACTCTTCGGAGTGGAGGGAGGGATAGAAATCCAATACCTTCATCTACCTCACAGGTGTCTGTTGTGGGGGAGGGAGATAAAAGAGATTGTGAGCCGCTCTGAGACTCTTCGGAGTAGAGGGAGGGATAGAAATCCAATACCTTCATCTACCTCACAGGTGTCTGTTGTGGGGGGAGGAAGGTAAAGGAGACTGCGAGCCGTTCTGAGACTCTTTGGAGTGGAGGGTGGGATATAAATCCAATATCTTCATCTACCGCACAGGGTGTCTGTTGTGGGGGGGGGGAGGAAGATAAAGGAGATTGTTAGCCACAGTGAGACTCTTTGGAGTTGAGGGCGGGATATAAATCCAATATCTTCATCTACCTCACAGGGTGTCTGTTGTTGGGGGGGAGGAAGGTAAAGGAGATTGTGAGCCGCTCTGAGACTCTTCGGAGTGGAGGGCGGGATATAAATCCAATATCTTCATCTACCTCACAGGGTGTGTGTTGGGGGGGGGGGAGGTAAAGGAGATTGTGAGCCGTTCTGAGACTCTTCAGAGTGGAGGGCGAGGTATAAATCCAATACCTTCATCTACCTTACAGGGTGTCTGTTGTGGGGGAGGGAGATAAAGGAGATTGTGAGCCGCTCTGAGACTCTTCAGAGTGGAGGGCGAGGTATAAATCCAATACCTTCATCTACCTCACAGGTGTCTGTTGTGGGGGGAGGAAGGGAAAGGAGATTGTGAGCCACTCTGAGACTCTTTGGAGTGGAGGGCGGGATATAAATCCAATATCTTCATCTACCTCACAGGGTGCCTGTTGTGGGGGAAGAGAGTTCTGAAGGAACTCAAAGTTGAACTTGTGGATCTTCTAACAAAAATCTGTAATCTTTCATTGAAATCTGCCTCCATTCCTGAGGACTGGAAGGTAGCAAATGTCACCCCCATCTTTAAAAAAGGTTCCAGAGGAGATCCGGGAAACTACAGGCCAGTCAGTCTGACTTCAATACCGGGAAAGTTGGTAGAAACCATTATCAAGGACAGAATGAGTAGGCACATTGATGAACACGGGTTATTGAGGAAGACTCAGCATGGGTTCTGCAAGGGAAGATCTTGCCTCACTAACCTGTTGCATTTCTTTGAGGGGGTGAACAAACATGTGGACAAAGGAGACCCGATAGATGTTGTTTATCTTGACTTCCAGAAAGCTTTTGATAAAGTTCCTCATCAAAGGCTCCTTAGAAAGCTTGAGAATCATGGAGTAAAAGGACAGGTCCTCTTGTGGATCAAAAACTGGCTGAGTAATAGGAAGCAGAGAGTGAGTATAAATGGGCAGTCTTCGCAGTGGAGGACGGTAAGCAGTGGGGTGCCGCAGGGCTCGGTACTGGGTCCCATGCTTTTTAACTTGTTCATAAATGATTTAGAGTTCGGAGTGAGCAGTGAAGTGGCCAAGTTTGCGGATGACACTAAATTGTTCAGGGTGGTGAGAACCAGAGAGGATTGTGAGGAACTCCAAAGGGATCTGTTGAGGCTGGGTGAGTGGGCGTCAACGTGGCAGATGCGGTTCAATGTGGCCAAGTGCAAAGTAATGCACATTGGGGCTAAGAATCCCAGCTACAAATACAAGTTGATGGGGTGTGAACTGGCAGAGACTGATCAAGAGAGAGATCTTGGGGTCATGATAGATAACTCACTGAAAGTGTCAAGACAGTGTGCGTTTGCAATAAAAAAGGCCAATGCCATGCTGGGAATTATTAGGAAGGGAATTGAAAACAAATCAGCCAGTATCATAATGCCCCTGTATAAATCGATGGTGCGGTCTCATTTGGAGTACTGTGTGCAGTTCTGGTCGCCGCACCTCAAAAAGGATATTATAGCTTTAGAGAAGGTGCAGAGAAGGGCAACTAGAATGATTAAAGGGCTGGAGCACTTTCCCTATGAAGAAAGGTTGAAACGCTTGGGACTCTTTAGCTTGGAGAAACGTCGACTGCGGGGTGACATGATAGAGGTTTACAAGATAATGCATGGAATGGAGAAAGTAGAGAAAGAAGTACTTTTCTCCCTTTCTCACAATACAAGAACTCGTGGGCATTCGATGAAATTGCTGAGCAGACAGGTTAAGACGGATAAAAGGAAGTACTTCTTCACCCAAAGGGTGATTAACATGTGGAATTCACTGCCACAGGAGGTGGTGGCGGCCACAAGTATAGCCACCTTCAAGAGGGGTTTAGATAAAAATATGGAGCACAGGTCCATCAGTGGCTATTAGCCACAGTGTATGGAGCACAGGTCCATCAGTGGCTATTAGCCACAGTGTATGTGTGTATATAACATTTTTTGCCACTGTGTGACACAGAGTGTTGGACTTGATGGGCCGTTGGCCTGATCCAACATGGCTTCTCTTATGTTCTTATGTTCTTATGTTCTTAAAGTAAAGGAGATTGTGAGCTGCTCTGAGGCTCTTTGGAGTGGAGGGTGGGATATAAATCCAATATCTTCATCTACCTCACAGGGTGCCTGTTGTGGGGGAAGAAAGTAAAGGAGATTGTGAGCTGCTCTGAGGCTCTTTGGAGTGGAGGGCGGGATATAAATCCAATATCTTCATCTACCTCACATGGTGTCTGTTGTGGGGGAGGAAGGGAAAGGAGGTTGTGAGCCGCTCTGAGACTCTTCGGAGTGGAGGGCGGGATATAAATCCAATATCTTCATCTACCTCACAGGGTGCCTGTTGTGGGGGAAGAATGTAAAGGAGATTGTGAGCTGCTCTGAGGCTCTTTGGAGTGGAGGGCGGGATATAAATCCAATATCTTCATCTACCTCACATGGTGTCTGTTGTGGGGGAGGAAGGGAAAGGAGGTTGTGAGCCGCTCTGAGACTCTTCGGAGTGGAGGGCGGGATATAAATCCAATATCTTCATCTACCTCACAGGGTGCCTGTTGTGGGGGAAGAAAGTAAAGGAGATTGTGAGCTGCTCTGAGGCTCTTTGGAGTGGAGGGCGGGATATAAATCCAATATCTTCATCTACCTCACAGGGTGCCTGTTGTGGGGGAAGAATGTAAAGGAGATTGTGAGCTGCTCTGAGGCTCTTTGGAGTGGAGGGCGGGATATAAATCCAATATCTTCATCTACCTCACAGGGTGTCTGTTGTGGGGGAGGGGAGGTAAAGGAGATTGTGAGCCGCGCTGAGACTCTTCGGAGTGGAGGGCAGGATATAAATCCAATATCTTCTTCATCTTCTTCTTCATCTTCAGTGTAAACGGAAAATAATTAAAGCGGAACGGTGGCAGGCGATTTGAAGACTCTAAAACTCTGGATCATACTGAATGTAAAAACACCCCCTGTGTTATTATCTCACCAGGGAAGTGTGGGGTGCCAATACACATCGAGAACGCCATGCCCAAGGACAGTGGCAGCCAGAGAATGCGCTACACGTGCGTGGAAGGTTACAAGAGAAAAGCTGGCACGTCCAGTCTGAGTGTGTGTGAGCCAAATAGGACAACGAAGCTATTTGAATGGAACTCCACCCTGATTTGCATTCGTAAGTCGCACTGTCCTGCCCTGTCTACCATATTAGGTTCCTTTCCTGCTTGGGCTAGAGAACCAGCCAGCCCAAGCAGGCCTCGCTCACCTGGGGCTCTCCTGGGCTGCCCCGCCCCCCCCCCCCCAGTCAAAAGGCCAGCAAGCCACCCGCTGCCCAAAATCACGTAAGAAATGAAGAAAGGGTGGTGTAGGCTCCGGGGTTAATGAAGGCTGCAGGAGGTGTGGCAAAGCCCCTGGTGGCTCTGCTAATCCAGGGATTGTTATGCAGCTGCAACTACTATTCAATGGACAAGGTAGGTAGGTGGGGAGGAGGAGAGGGAACCGTCAGAAAGGTTCAGGAGCTGTGCTCTTGTGAGCTCCTGCTGGTTCTTGCAGAAAGTCCATTTGGTTCTTGCAGAAAGTAACCAGAAAAGGGGAGGGATGGTGGCTCAGTGGTAGAGCATCTGCTTGGGAAGCAGAAGGTCCCAGGTTCAATCCCCAGCATCTCCAAAAAAGGGTCCAGGCAAATAGGTGTGAAAAACCTCAGCTTGAGACCCTGGAGAGCCGCTGCCAGTCTGAGTAGACAATACTGACTTTGATGGACCAAGGGTCTGATTCGGTATAAGGCAGCTTCATATATTCATATAATTTGAGGCCTGATGACAACAATACTGTCAAATGAAAAGGGGGCAGCAGGACAAACCCTTCAAATCTCATGGTACTGAATTCTCTCGCTGTGTAATGTGAGAGCGTGAACGTCGCAGGCACCTACTGGCTAGTGCCTGTGACATTACTGGTGGTGACCAGCACCACTCATTCCACCCACCCCCCTTCACAGATCGTCCACTCACTTCCCTGCATGCTTATGGGGTTCCCATTTGTCTGTTTATGGCAGGAGTTCTCCAATCAATTGCCAGCCAGTGATCAGGTGATCAGTGGGCTGAAACTGTGGCAAAAGGGGGAGCACACTGGGGAGAAACGTTAAAAATAAGGCCTTGAATACTTATAGGAAGTTTTGTCCAAAGAATTCCCAGTGATTCCTAGAGCTACCTTGAAGTGACATTGGTAGGGTTGCCAAGTCCCTCGCGGCCTCCGGCAGGGGACTTTTTTCACTGCATGATGATGTCATTCGCAAGTGACACTCATGAGTGACGTCATCACGCCAGCGATGTCGTACACTGGCCGCTGTAGGGGCTTCTGGGAAAATTCTATGGTTTTCCCCGGACACTCTAGCAATTTGGGAGGGAAACTCTATGGTACCATAGTGTTTTCCTCCCAAATCGCTAGAGCATCTGGGGAAACCATAGAGTTTTCCCAGAAGCTCCTAGAGTGATAGGCGTGCGATGTCGCCGACGTGGTGTCATTACTTGTGAGTGAGGTCATCACACCAGCAATGTCGAGAGGGGATCCCCCTACCAGCCTAATGCGGGCTGACGGGTTGGGGACCTCTCAAGCGGAAGAATTCCCACCTGAGCTTCGGAGCCCTAGACATTGGTCGCTCTAGAAATCACCGGAAACTCAATGTTAATCTTACCGTTGAGTTTCTGACATTTACTCGATTTCCCCACCATTTTTCTTTTAAAATTTTCTCTCAGGATACTGCCCCCGCAAAAACCCGCCAATTTGTCTACCATTATGAGACATAATTGCAGACATAGTATGTCCTTTGTAACTGAAGTGTTTGGGGCCGAATCGAACCTGGATATTTCTGTAGTGCTGAGCAGCACCTTAAAAGTTGCCCAGGAGACAATGAAGCGATAGCGGAGTCTCTAAACCATGGGTGTGCCATGGTCCCGAAGACTAACTGGCTCTTTCTCTCTCTTATTCCCCTACAAGGAGATCCATCGCTGCCAGAATCTGAACCCACGACAGAAGACGTCAGGAAGGGTAGGAGCGCTTTTTGCTGCTTACCAGAGCTAGATGACAAACATGTCGTAGAGCAGGAATCTCCAAATTTTTTGAACCTACAGGCTCCTTTGGAATTCTGACACAGGGTGGTGGGCACGGCCACAAAATGGCCATCACAGGGGGCGGAGCCAACCACAAGAGGGCTGCCACAAGAGGCGGAGCTGCATACACCAAGGAAGCAAATACATTCAGGTCATTGGAAAGTAGGGGGGGAGGGAAATGTCTGCTGGCCATTCCATTATTCCCTATGGAAACTGATTTGCATAGAGTATAATGAAGAATTGATCTGCAAGTATCTGGGACTCTGGGGGGGCTGTTTTTTGAGGTAGAGACATCAAAATTGGAGCATAGCATCCAATGACTCTCTTCAAAATATCTTCCAAGTTTCAAAAAGATTGGGCCAGGGGGTCCAATTTTATGAGCCCAAAAGAAGGTGCCCCTATCCTTCATTATTTGCAATGGGGGAAGGCATTTAAAAGGTGTGCGGTCCCTTAAATGTGATGGCCAGAACTCCCTTTGGAGTTTAATTGCACTTGTCACACCCTTGCTTTTGGCTCCACCCTCAATGTCTCCTGGCTCGACCCCCAAAGTATCCTGACTCCACCCCCAAAGTCTCCTGGCTCCACCTCCAAAGTCCCCAGATATTTCTTGAATTGGATTTGGCAACCCTAAGGAAGACAGAGGATTTGCGTTTTACCAGTTCTTTTGTTCTTCCTTGTTTCAGTCTGCCATAGTGCTGAAAGTATGCTTGCAAATACTTTTATTTAAAATAAATGATTTAAAGTCTCGATTCTGGAAGTGATTCTCTATACCTCCCCCGCCCCCTCCATTCCATCTCAGTGCTGTGGGACCTGCTGGACCAGAACAATAGGCCATGCCAGTGAAGCTGAATTTGTCATTTTTAGCTTCTAGTGTTTCATCTGTCATTTTAGATTATATACATTTTAATTTGGTTTTAACCACTAGTTGTCTTTTTCTATGATGTAACTCGCCTTGAGCCTGTTCTACAGGAAAGGCGGGCTATAATAGAACAAACAAAAAACAAATAAATACCACACTATGTTGTCGAAGGCTTTCACGGCCGGAATCCTTTGGTTGTTGTAGATTTTCCATGCCGTGTGGCCATGGTCTTGGCATTGTGAGACCTGACGTTTTGCCCGCAGCTGTGACTGGCATCCTCAGTGTAACCCAGAAAACACAAAGTACCCGGCAGCATACATCAGCGCTACAGATAAGATTAGAACTTCTATAGCCAATTCATATACAAAAGAACCCCCTCAGGAAAGCTCCTCCATTAGCATGTCAAAGCCCAGGAAGCTCCTACAAGATGATGACTCAGCCCTACCCCACCATCCTGAGCAGATATAAATTACCTGCCTGCCATCTTCTTCTCACTTTGCCCCAGAGAGAACTCCAGTTTCTGGGTTATACCTCTGAGGATGCCAGTCACAGTCGCTGGCGAAGCATCTGGTCTCACAATGCCAAGACCACAGCCCGGAAAATCTACAACAACCAAAATACCACACTGTTTTAAAAGGGAGCCTCAGGAAGGGGGAAGGCAATTTAGAATTATAATTTAGATTAGAATTTCAATAGCCAATCCATATACAAAAGAACCCCCTCAGGGAAGCTCCTCCATTACCATGTCACAGCCCAGGAAGCTCCCACAAGATAATGACTCAGCCCTACCCCACCGGCCTGAGCAGATATAAATTACCTGCCTACCGTCTTCTTCTCACTTCGACCCAGAGAGAACTCCAGTTTTCTGGGTTACACCTCTGAGGATGCCAGTCACAATTGCTGGCAAAACATCAGGTCTCACAATGCCCAGCCTGAAAAATCTACAACAACACAAATACCACACTGTTTTAAAAGCGAGCCCCAGGAAGGGGAAAGGCAGGCATTTGACAACTGGCTATTCTCCCCAGGGGCACACAAAGCAGAACAGTGTCCTTGTGGTAGAGGTAAGATCTCTGGGTCTTGGGAGGGAAGCTGGGAGTCCTGTCCCTCCCAGTGGGCAATGAATTGCAAAAAGGATTAGTGGTGGCGGCGGGCTATGCTAGAGAGAAGGCCCTCCAGGGAGTTGAGAACCCCCTAGGTCCTGTTAGAGTTCAGCAGAACCATATTTGGTCCTCCAGAGCACAGGTAATTGTCTAGACTGGCCTTTTCGCAAGCCACTTTCCTCCATTGCGCCCTCTCTGGCTCATTGCAAGGGCAGTGGGAAAGCAATGTATGTTTTCTCAACAGGTTTTTTTTTTGAGCAGGGACTCCTTTGCATATTAGGCCACACCTCCCTGATGTAGCCAGTCCTCCTGGAGCTTACAGTAGGCCCTGGAAGAAAAGCCCTGGAAGCTCTTGGAGGATTGGCTACATCAGGGGTGTGTGGCCTAATATGCAAAGGAGTTCCTGCAACCAAAAAAGCCCCGGTAATTAAAAGTCATGGGGAGCATGGTTTCCTCTAAGCTAAGTTAGCGTGAGCTGGCTCCAGGGCTTTTTTCCTAGAAGGAGCTCCTCTGCATATTAGGCCACGCCCCCCTGATGTAGACAATCCTCCTCGAGCTTACAGTAGGCCCTGTACTAAGAGCCCTCTAAGTTCTTGGAGGATTGGCTGCATCAGGGGGGCGTGGCCTAATATGCAGAGGAGCTCCTGCTAGAAAGGAAGCCCTGGACGGGAAACAAAGTGGCTACACAGTAAATAGAGCAAAGCAAAACCACTGTGCAAGCACAAAATGAATCAACAATGATAGAATAAAGTGTCCCAACAATTTATAGAGATACCCCAAATAGACAGGAGGTATATTTCAGGAGGGGATGGATCCCACAATAATTTTCAAGAAGATTCCATGGAGAATGCAAAAGGTCCATTCAAAAGGCTTCCCCTGGAAATTCAATCACAGCCTATTTCGCAAGATGTGGAAAATAAAGGCTCCAAAGGTACAAAGTTCCTTCCTTTACATGTTTGTCCACTTGAGATACCACGTTTCGCAAACAAGCTTCATCCAAGAGCCATCCTGCAAACTCACAACAATGACGTCAAACTTAAACATATTCAGTTTCCAAAAGGCACAAGCTCATGGTTGTCGAAACATGGTATATCAAGTCGACAAACACGTAAAGGAAGGAGCTTTGTACCTTTGGAGCCTTTATTTTGGGAGACTGTGGATCAACCACATCTTGTGAAATCGACTGACTGAATTTCCAGGGGAAGCTTTTTGAATGGGCCTTTTGCATTCTCCATGGAATCTTCTTGAAAATTATTGTGGGATCCATCCCCTCATGAAATATACATCCTGTGTATTTGGGGTACCTTTATAAATTATTTGGACACTTTATTCTATTATTGTAGGGGAAAAGCCCTGTCTAGCTCACAGATTTTTAGCCACCAGCTCACACATTTTTGTCTTACCTCAGGAAAAATGGCCCCAGAGCACAGTAATTTATGCAGTAGATCACAACTTTAATGCCAGTAGCTCACAACTTTACCACAAAGTAGAATTTTTTGCTCACAAGACTCTGCAGTTTAAAGGGAACATTGGTGGGGCGGGGGTGGTCTGTGCACGGTGGGACAAAGCCGGGAATCACTCATCCCGTTATTAAAATAAAACCCCTCTCCCGTGTGTGTCTGAAGCATACCTAAGAAACTATACTTAACACATGTTGTAGACACAGAGATTCCCACAACAACTACTCAGCCGGCGCCTCCAAAGACGAGCGCAAACCTGGCTGCAGTCTTCGGGGACCCGAACAGAAGCGAAACCCCTCGGCCATCAGAACTAAGTGTGGCCACAATGATCCTCACAACAACCAAGCCATCCCCAGAGGAGTTGACTGCCGCGGACATTCCCCAAGAGATCGGCAGAGGGGTTTCTGGCAACAACGGTGGAAACGTAACGCGGCACAAAGAAATGACGAGACACGACCTCCAGCCTGACAGTAGCAAACGGCCGTTCAGTAGCACACCATCAAGAGAAATCAGCAGTACAACAGCTGTCCCCTCAAGGAATGTTCCAGAGAATTCCACAGGGGCATCCAACACAGACATACAACAGGGACGAACAGGTTTGTCACCACGACTTCTGGGCCACAAGCTACAACTAACCAATAACCTTGCCGCTATAGCTGTCTTAGGGTGTGAGCTCCCGCTTCAGTTGTTCCGCTTGTGTCTGAGTCGATAAGCTGCACGTTTCTCCTCAGTGTGTGATTTCTTCTCCCAGCCTGGCATGCTTAGAGGATTTTATTTTTCTCTCTTAATAAAGGGTGAAGTGTACACATTTGGTGTATACACACACACCTCAGGAAATAAGAGGAGCCCTGCTGGATCAGACCGGCTGGGCCAGATCTAGTCCAGCCTCCTGTCTCACACAGTGGCCAACCAGTTCCTTTGGAGGGCCAACAACAGAGCAGAGAGGCCGAGGTCTTCTTAAGAATATCAGAAGAGCCCTGCTGGATCAGACCAGTGAGGGTCCATCTAGTCCAGCCTCCTGTCTCCCACAGTGGCCAGCCAGTTCCTCTGAAGGGCCAACAACAGGGCACAGAGGGCAAGGCCGTCATAAGAACCTCAGAAGAGCCCTGCTGGGTCATACCAGTGAGGGTCCATCTAGGCCAGCATTTCATCTCACACAGTGGCCAACCAGTTCCTCTGGAGGGCCAACAACAGGGCAGAGAGGCCGAGGCCTTCATAAGAACATCAGAAGAGCCCTGCTGGATCAGACCAGTGAGGGTCCATCTAGTCCAGCATCCTGTCTCATACCGTGGCCAACCAGTTCCTCTGCAGGGCCAACAACAGGGAAGAGAGGCCAAGGCCTTCATAAGAACATCAGAAGAGCCCTGCTGGATTAGATCAGTGGTCCATCTAGCCCAGCATCCTGTCTCACACAGTGGCCAGCCAGTTTCTCTGAAGGAAGAAGATGGCATTGGATTTATATTCCACCCTCCACAATCTCCTTTATCTTCCTCCCCCACAACAAACACCCTGTGAGGTAGGTGGGGCTAAGAGGCTCTCTCAGAAGCTGCCCTTTCAAGGACAACTCCTGCAAGAAAGCTATGGCTGACCCAAGCCATTCCAGAGTGGGGAATCAAATCTGGTTCTCCCAGATAAGAGCCTGTGCGCTTAACCATTACACCAAAAGGACCAACAACAGGGCAGAGTGGCCAAGGCCTTCATAAGAACCTCAGAAGAGCCCTGCGGGATCAGACCAGTGAGGGTTCATTTAGTCTAGCCTCCTGTCTCACCCAGTGGCCAGCCAGTTCCTCTGGAGAACCAACAACAAGACATAGAGGCCAAGGCCTTCCCCTGATATTTCCTGCTGGCTCTGGGAGTTCAGAGGCTTCTGAACGTGGAGGTTCCTTTCAGTCGCCCTGGGTTGTAGCCGGTAATAGGTAGAGATGTAAAATTTCCGGAAATTTTGAAGCTCGGAAAAAAACCCGTTTTTTCCCAGGGTTTTTTTTTTTTCTTTTTGGAAAAAAATGGAAATTTTTGGAAAAATTGAAAAAAAATGCAACATTAGCACTTTTTTTTTTTTTCAGATTGAAAGTCATTCTGTTACTTTAGGAATATAAAATATGACTATGGGCAATTTTACCTGGCATGAAATTATCAATACTAGCATATTAAAAATATAGTGTATCCTGTTTTTTACATTTCCAACATCGATCAGACATCTGATTATTTGTTTTCGACAGTTTTTTTGGTGTCATATACCATCTATACAACATTTTGTAACAATTTTCTTTTGTGTTATTACATGTCAATATTTTCATAGAGTTCTTCCACAAATATTCCCATTGTTCCATCTGAATTTCCTTGTTTATATTAATTGCCCACTTTATCATTTGAGATTTTACCACTTCTTCCTCTGTAGACCATTTCAGTAACAGTTTATATATACTCTTGAGATCAATTTTACGTCCTCACCAAACAGCATTTTCTCCATTTCTGTTAGTTCTTGGCTTATTCCTTCATTCCTAATATCCTGCTTCAGCAGACTTTTAATTTGTAACCATTGAAACCAATTAAATTTATAATCCAATTCTTCCACTGATTTTAATTCTGCTTTGCCTCCTTGTATTTTTAACAATTGTTTATATGGTAACCATTTCTCTTCCTCAATATCCGAATATAAACTTTATTACTTCCGTTGGCACAATCCACAGCCGTTTCCTCTCATCTCCATATTTTTGGTATTTCAACCAAGTTTTAAGCAAACTCCTTCTTACATAATGATGTGAGAAAAAAACATCAATTTTACTTTTCCCAGAGCACAAATATGCATGCCAACCAAAAACCTTTCCATGGCCTTCTAATGTTAATAATTTTCTGTTTAATAACACTATCCAATCCTTAATCCATACCAAACAAACTGCATCATGATATAGTCTTAAATCCGGTACTTGGAAGCCTCCCCTTTCTTTAGCGTCTGTTGGGATCTTCATCTTAATTCTTGGTTTCTTGCCAGCCCATATAAATTCCGAAAGTTTCCTCTGCCACAGTATTAAATAAAAATAAAAAACCCATTCATCATGTTAAAATAAAATGTTCCATGATCAATTTATTTTCTTTTTTTTTTCAATTTTTTTTCAATTTTTTGGGGGAAAAAACAAAAAAAGCTTTCGGGAAAAAACCGGAAAAAACCTGTTTTTTTCCCCGAATGTTTCCGTTTTTTTTTTTCCAGGCCTTCACATCTCTAGTAATAGGCCTCTCTCTGCTTCACGAATCTGTCAGATCCCCTTTTAAAAGCAAGAAAAGAAGGGGAATTCTCTGGATGGAAAAGGGAAAAGAGATGCAAAGCATCTATTGTTGTGTGTTTTGTGTGCATTACAGTTAATGTCTTTGTACCTTGCTTGGTGCTGTTTTTGTGCATTGCGATTAATGTTTTTAAGTACTGAGAGCCAGAGGAGAGCCAGCTTGGTGTAGTGGTTAAGTGTGCGGACTCTTATCTGGGAGAACCGGGTTTGATTCCCCACTCCTCCACTCGCAGCTGCTGGAAGGGCCTTGGGTCAGCCAGGGCTCTCTTATCTGGGAGAACCGGGTTTGCTTCCCCACTCCTCCACTTGCACCTGCTGGAATGGCCTTGGGTCAGCCAGAGCTCTCTTATCTGGGAGAACCGGGTTTGATTCCCCACTCCTCCACTTGTAGCTGCTGGAATGGCCTTGGGTCAGCCAGAGCTCTCTTATCTGGGAGAACCGGGTTTGATTCCCCACTTCTCCACTTGCACCTGCTGGAATGGCCTTGGGTCAGCCAGAGCTCTCTTATCTGGGAGAACTGGGTTGGATTCCCCACTCCTCCACTTTCACCTGCTGGAATGGCCTTGGGTCAGCCAGAGCTCTCTTATCTGGGAGAACCGGGTTTGATTCCCCACTCCTCCACTTGTAGCTGCTGGAATGGCCTTGGGTCAGCCAGAGCTCTCTTATCTGGGAGAACCGGGTTTGATTCCCCACTTCTCCACTTGCACCTGCTGGAATGGCCTTGGGTCAGCCAGAGCTCTCTTATCTGGGAGAACTGGGTTGGATTCCCCACTCCTCCACTTTCACCTGCTGGAATGGCCTTGGGTCAGCCAGAGCTCTCTTATCTGGGAGAACCGGGTTTGATTCCCCACTCCTCCACTTGTAGCTGCTGGAATGGCCTTGGGTCAGCCAGAGCTCTCTTATCTGGGAGAACTGGGTTGGATTCCCCACTCCTCCACTTTCACCTGCTGGAATGGCCTTGGGTCAGCCAGAGCTCTCTTATCTGGGAGAACTGGGTTGGATTCCCCACTCCTCCACTTTCACCTGCTGGAATGGCCTTGGGTCAGCCAGAGCTCTCTTATCTGGGAGAACCGGGTTTGATTCCCCACTCCTCCACTTGCACCTGCTAGCATGGCCTTGGGTCAGCCAGAGCTCTCTTATCTGGGAGAACCGGGTTTGATTCCCCACTGCTCCACTTGCACCTGCTGGAATGGCCTTGGGTCAGCCAGAGCTCTGGCAGAGGTTGTCCTTGAAAGGGCAGCTGCTGTGAGAGCCCTCTCCAGCCCCACCCACCTCACAGGGTGTCTGTTGTGGGGGAGGAAGGGAAAGGAGATTGTGAGCCGCTCTGAGACTCTTCGGAGTGGAGGGCGGGACATAAATCCAATACCTTCATCTACCTCACAGGGTGTCTGTTGTGGGGAGGAAGGTAGAGGAGATTGTGAGCCGCTCTGAGACTCTTCGGAGTGGAGGGCGGGATATAAATCCAATATCTTCATCTACCTCACAGGGTGTCTGTTGTGGGGGAGGAAGGGAAAGGAGATTGTGAGCCGCTCTGAGACTCTTCGGAGTGGAGGGCAGGCTATAAATCCAATATCTTCTTCTTCTACTGCACTGTTCACTCCTATGCACCATCATTTATGCTTTTGCTTGATTGTGTTGCTTTTGTTTATCACTCCTGCTAATGATGTATGCCGTGCATTTTTGACCTGTCATTAGTATGCATGCTAATGTTCACATTCTCTGCCTTGTATTCCTATATGTGTATCGATTACTATTTGCGCTAGAAAGGTTTCAGAAACTCTGGGGCTTTGAACTTTCTTTCCTTAATCCCTTTTTAAAGCCATATATGCCTCTGTCCATCATTCCATCCCCCGACAGTGAATTCCACATTTTAATGACTCGTTGTGATTAAAGAAATGGCTCTTTCGTGTCCTTCCTGAATCTACTGCCCATCAGCGTCATCGGACGCTGTTGAATTCTAGCAGGGCTTTTTTTGTAGCCGGTACTCCTTTGCATATTAGGTCACACACCCCATGATGCAGCCAATCCTCCTGGAGCTTACAGTAGGCCCTGTACAAAGAGCCCTGTAAGGAATTCTAGCAGGACCTCCTTTGCCTATTAGGCCACACCCCCTGATGCAGCCAATCCTCCTGGAGCTTACAGCAGGTCCTGTATGAAGAGCCCTGTAAGGAATTCTAGCAGGACCTCCTTTGCCTATTAGGCCACGCCCCCCTGATGTAGCCAATCCTCCTGGAGCTTACAGTAGGCCCTGGAAGAAGAGCCCTGTAAGGAATTCTAGCAGGACCTCCTTTGCATATTAGGCCACACACCCCTGATGCAGCCAATCCTCTTGGAGCTTCCAGTAGGCCCTGTACGAAGAGCCCTGTAATGAATTCTAACAGGACCTCCTTTGCCTATTAGGCCACGCCCCACCGGATGTAGCCAATCCTCCTGGGGCTTACAGTAGGCCCTGTACTAAGAGCCCTGTCAGCTCCAAGAGGATTGGCTACATCAGGGGTGTGTGTGGCCTAATAGGCAAAGGAGGTCCTGCTGCAAAAAAAGCCCTGAATTCAAGTATGTTAAATCTCATGCAACGTGCTGAAAAAGCAGCCGTTTTCTACAGAAATGGAACAAATGTTTTAAATGAATGAATAATAAATGAGAGATCTATGTAGTCCGGACATGGGTTGTAATTCTGGGAGATAAGAACATAAGAACACAAGAGAAGCCATGTTGGGTCAGGCCAATGGCCCATCCAGTCCAACACTGTGTCACATAAGAACAGAAGAGAAGCCATGTTGGATCAGGCCAGTGGCCCATCCAGTCCAACACTCTGTCACATAAGAACATAAGAGAAGCCATGTTGGATCAGGCCAGTGGCCCATCCAGTCCAACACTCTGTGTCACATAAGAACAGAAGAGAAGCCATGTTGGATCAGGCCAGTGGCCCATCCAGTCCAACACTCTGTGTCACATAAGAACATAAGAGAAGCCATGTTGGATCAGGCCAGAGGCCCATCCAGTCCAACACTCTGAGTCACATAAGAACATACGAGAAGCCATGTTGGATCAGGCCAGTGGCCCATCCAGTCCAACACTCTGTGTCACATAAGAACATAAGAGAAGCCATGTTGGATCAGGCCAGTGGCCCATCCAGTCCAACACTCTGTGTCACATAAGAACAGAAGAGAAGCCATGTTGGATCAGGCCAGTGGCCCATCCAGTCCAACACTCTGTGTCACATAAGAACATAAGAGAAGCCATGTTGGATCAGGCCAGAGGCCCATCCAGTCCAACACTCTGTGTCACATAAGAACAGAAGAGAAGCCATGTTGGATCAGGCCAGTGGCCCATCCAGTCCAACACTCTGTGTCACATAACAACACAAGAGAAGCCATGTTGGATCAGGCCAGTGGCCCAACCAGTCCAACACTCTATGTCACATAAGAACATAAGAGAAGCCATGTTGGATCAGGCCAATGGCCCATCCAGTCCAACACTCTGTGTCACACAGTGGCCAAAACCCCCAAGTGCCATAACTTGGTTTTCTGCCCCCAAGTGGAAGCTGGCAACCTTATTTGTAGGTTTGATTAGAGCCCCCCTAAGATGATCGGCTATTTTTATTCATATTTTATCGGTTTGTTGTTGTTGTTCAGTCGCACAGTCGAGTCTGACTCTTTGCGACCCCATGGACCAAGTCACGCCAGGCCCTCCTGTCTTCCACCATCCTCTGAAGTCTGCTCAAATTCGTGTTAGTTACATCAGTAACACTGTCCAGCCATCTAATCTTTTGCCGTCCCCTTCTTCTTTGGCCTTCTGTCTTTCCTAGCATCAGGATCTTCTCCAGGGAGTGCTCCCTTCTCATTTGGTGGCCAAAGTATTTGAGCTTCAGCTTCAGCATCTGACCTTCCAGGGAACAGTTTGGGTTGATTTCCTTTAGGACTGACTGATTTGATCTTCTTGCAGTCCAAGGGACTCTCAAGAGTCTTCTCCAGCACCACAGCTCAAAAGCATCTATTCTTCTGCACTCGGCCTTCCTTATGGTCCAGCTCTCACAGCCATACATTACTACTGGGAATACCATCGCTTTGACTATACGGACTTTTGTTGGCAGGGTGATGTCTCTACTTTTTATTATACTGCCCAGGTTCGCCATAGCTGTCCTCCCAAGGAGCAAACGTCTTTTAATTTCATGGCTACAGTCACCATCCGCAGTGATCTTGGATCCCAGAAATGTGAAGTCTGTCACTACTTCCATGTCTTCCCCTTCTATTTGCCAAGGTGTGATGGGACCAGATCTTAGTTTTTTTGATGTTGAGTTTCAAGCCTACTTTTGTGCTCTCCTCTTTCACCCTCAACAAGAGATTCTTTAGGTCCTCCTCACTTTCTGCCATTAGAGTAGTGTCCTCTGCATATCTGAGGTTGTTGATGTTTTCCCCAGCAATCTTAATTCCGGCTTGTGTTTCATCCAGGCCAGCTTTCCGCACGATGTACTCTGCATATAAATTAAATAAGCAGGGTGACAATATACCTCCTTGTCGAACTCCTTTTCCTATTCTAAACCAATCAGTTGTTCCATATCCCGTTCTGACAGTTGCTTCTTGACCCTTATACAGGTTTCTCAGGAGACATGTGAGGTGGTCTGGTACTCCCATCTCTTTAAGGACTTGCCACAGTTTGTTGTGATCCACACAATCAAAGGCTGTAGCATAGTCAATGAAGAAGAAATAGACGTTTTTCTGATACTCCCATGCTTTCTCCATAATCCATTGAATGTTGGCAATTTGATCTCTAGTTCCTCTACCTCTCCAAAACCCAGCTTGAACTTCTGGTAGTTCCTGATCTACATACTGCTGAAGCCTAGCTTGTAAGATCTTTAACATGACCTTACTGGCATGTGAAAAGAGTTAATGGTGCGATAGTTTGAACATTCCTTGGCGTTACCCATCTTTGGGATTGGAATATAAACTGAACTTTTCCAATCCTGTGGACACTGCTGTTTTCCAAATTGGTTGACATAAAGTGTGCATCACTTTAACAGCATCATCTTTTAGGACTTTGTATAGCTCAACTGAGATACCTTCATCTCCGCTCGCTTTGTTGTTAGTAATGCTTTCTAAAGCCCATTTGACTTCACTCTCCAGGATGTCTGGCTCAGGGTCATTGATTTCAGTGTCATGGTTGTCCGGACCTTTGAGATCCTTCTTGTATAATTCTTCTGTGTATTCTTGCTACCTCTTCCTGATCTCTTCCGCTTCTGCTAGGTCCCTACCATTTTTGTCCTTTATCATGGCCATCTTTGCATGAAACGTTCCCTTGATTTCTCCAATTTTCTTGAAGCGAGCTCTTGTCCTTCCCATTCTATTATTTTCCTCTATTGCTTTGCATTGTTCCTTCAGGAAGGCCTCCTTATCTCTCCTTGCTGTTCTCTGGAAATCTGCATTCAGTTGGGTGAATCTTTCCTTTTCACCTTTGCCTTTCGCTTGCCTTCTTTCCTCAGCTATTTGTAAAGCCTCATCAGAAAGCCACTTTGCTTTCTTGCATTCCTTTTTCTTTGGGATGGTACTGATTGCTGCCTTCTGTTCAATGTCCATCCATAGTACTTCAGGCACTCTGTCTATCAACTCTAATTCCTTAAACCTGTTATTCACCTCCTCTATATATTCATAAGGGATGTGATCAAGGTCAAAGCTGAATGGCCTAATGGCTTCCCCAGTTTTCTTCAGTTTAAGCCTGAAGTTTGCAGTGAGTAGCTCATGATCTGAGCTGCAGTCAGCTCCAGGTCTTGTTTTTGCTGACTGTAAGGAGCTTCTCCATCTTTGACTGCAGAGTATATAATCAATCTGATTTCCGTGTTGCCCATCAGGTGCTGTCCATGTGTAGAGTCGCCTTTTAGGTTGTTGGAAGAGGTTCTCTTGACAAAACTCTTGAAAAAACTCTATTAGCCTTTGCCCGGCTTCATTTTGTTCTCAAAGGCCAAACTTGTCAGTTGTTCCGGTCACGTTTTGACTTCCTACTTTGGCATTCCAGTCCCCTATGATGAGGAGGACATCTTTTTTTGGTGTTAATTCTAGAAGGTGCTGTAGATCTTCCTAGAACTGGTCCACTTCAGCCTCTTCTGCATCAGTGGTTGGGGCATAGACTTACTGTGATATTGAATGGTTTGCCTTGGATACGGACCGAGGTCATTCTATCATTTTTGAGATTGTATCCCATTACTGCCTTCCTCACTCTCTTGTTAACTATAAAGGCCACACCATTTGTTCTACGGGACTCTTGACCACAATGATAGATGTAGCGATCCTCTGAGTTAAATTCGCCCGTTCCCGTCCATTTTAGTTCACTGATTCCCAAGATGTCGATGTTCAGTTTTGCCATCTCTTGTGTGACCACATCTAGCTTACCTTGATTCGTAGATCTTACATTCCACGTTCCGATGCAGTATTGTTCTTTGCAGCGTCGGACTGTTCTTTCCCCATCAGACACATCCATAGCTGAACGTCCTTTCGGCTTTGGCCCAGCCGCTTCACTCTTTCTGTAGTTACTTGACTTCTCTTCCCCAGTAGCATATTGAGCACCTTCTGACCTGAGGGGCTCATCTTCCAGCGCCATATCTTTTAGCCTTTTGTTACTGTTCATGGGGTTTTGTTGGCAAGGATACTGGAGTGGTTCGCCATTTCCTTCTCCAGTGGATCACATTTAATCTGGGTTCTCATCCGTGGCCTGTCCATCTTGGGTGGCCCTGCATGGCATAGCCCACAGCCTCATTGAACCGCGCAAGCCCTCTCGCCACAACAAGGCGGCAATCCATGAGAGGGATTTTATTGGTTACCTTTTTCATTTTTTTTCTGGCCTCCTCCAGGAGAAGAATTCTGCAGGCTATTGCAGCATTTTTAAATGACTTCAAAATCTACCATGAGGACCCTGTCGCCTCTAGTTTGGCCACCTGCCTGGCCCACCTCACAGGGTTGTTGTGAAACAGGTACAAGAGGCAGAGTCACCCTGAGCTCTTTAAAGACCATTTTCCCAAGGCCATTTTCCCCATTGCCACCTATAAGGACATAAGAGAAGCCATGTTGGATCAGGCCAAAAGCCCATCCAGTCCAACACTCTGTGTCACATAAGAACATAAGAGAAGCCATGTTGGATCAGGCCAGTGGCCCATCCAGTCCAACACTCTGTGTCACATAAGAACATAAGAGAAGCCATGTTGGATCAGGCCAGAGGCCCATCCAGTCCAACACTCTGTGTCACATAAGAACATAAGAGAAGCCATGTTGGATCAGGCCAATGGCCCATCCAGTCCAACACTCTGTGTCACATAAGAACATAAGAGAAGCCATGTTGGATCAGGCCAAAGGCCCATCCAGTCCAACACTCTGTGTCACATAAGAACATAAGAGAAGCCATGTTGGATCAGGCCAAAAGCCCATCCAGTCCAACACTCTGTGTCACATAAGAGAAGCCATGTTGGATCAGGCCAAAGGCCCATCCAGTCCAACACTCTGTGTCACATAAGAGAAGCCATGTTGGATCAGGCCAAAGGCCCATCCAGTCCAACACTCTGTGTCACATAAGAGAAGCCATGTTGGATCAGGCCAAAAGCCCATCCAGTCCAACACTCTGTGTCACATAAGAGAAGCCATGTTGGATCAGGCCAAAAGCCCATCCAGTCCAACACTCTGTGTCACATAAGAGAAGCCATGTTGGATCAGGCCAAAGGCCCATCCAGTCCAACACTCTGTGTCACATAAGAACATAAGAGAAGCCATGTTGGATCAGGCCAATGGCCCATCCAGTCCAACACTCTGTGTCACATAAGAACATAAGAGAAGCCATGTTGGATCAGGCCAAAGGCCCATCCAGTCCAACACTCTGTGTCACATAAGAACATAAGAGAAGCCATGTTGGATCAGGCCAATGGCCCATCCAGTCCAACACTCTGTGTCACATAAGAACATAAGAGAAGCCATGTTGGATCAGGCCAAAGGCCCATCCAGTCCAACACTCTGTGTCACATAAGAACATAAGAGAAGCCATGTTGGATCAGGCCAAAAGCCCATCCAGTCCAACACTCTGTGTCACATAAGAGAAGCCATGTTGGATCAGGCCAAAGGCCCATCCAGTCCAACACTCTGTGTCACACAGTGGCCAAAAAAACCACCAAGCACCCTCAGGATGTCCATTAGTGGGGCCAGGATACTAGAAGCCCTTCCACTGTTGCCCCCCCCCCCAAGTACGAAGAATACAAAGCATCTCTGTCCCAGAAAGAGAGTTCCATCTATACCCTGTGGCTAAAACCCACTGATGGACCTCCGCTTCATATGTTTATCCAATCCCCTCTTGAAGCTGTCTATGCTTGCAGCCACCACCACCTCCTGTGGCAGTGAATTCCACATGTTAATCACCCTTTGGGTGAAGAAAGACTTCTTTTTATCTGTTCTCACCTGACTGCTCAGCAATTTCATTGAATGTACGCGTATTGTGAGAAAGGGAGAAAAGTACTTCTTTCTCTACCTTCTCCATCCCATGCATAATCTTGTAAACCTCTATCATGTCCCCCCTCAGTCGACGTTTCTCCAAGCTGAAGAGCCCCAAGCGTTTTAACCTTTCTTCATAGGGGAAGTGTTCCAACCCTTAAATCATTCTAGTTGCCCTTTTCTGGACTTTTTCCAAGGCTATAATATTTTTTTTGAGGTGCAGTGACCAGAATTGTACACAGTATTCCAAATGAGGCCGCACCATCGATTTATACAGGGGCATTATTTGAAAGCTGCACTTACCCCAAGACCTCTGTGATGCTTAAAATGGGCCATGAAAGCTGTTTGCCTTCAGCATCTGGTATTCCAGGATATTCTGCCCCGAACATCGAGGTTTATATCATAGCTAATTCCCCTTGCACTCAAACATGGGTCATGCAAAAAACAAATGAGTTTCCATCTCCTTGGTTTCGCACTTCACTAGGGACAAAATTATGAGACACAAACGCCCTCGATTTTGGCTTTTCCTCAGGAACAGCTGTATCCTTTAGGACAGGCTGTCAAATATTTTAAAGCAGCTTTTAAAGCTTCCACTGGCAGATCTTCCTCCAGTCATCTTTTCTGTTAGCTGAACTTGGCCTTTCGAATGTCAGCCTTTCAAAAAAACATGTTTATTAATTGCCACTAAATCCGCTCCTTCTCCAAACAGGAAAACAAACATTGGAAAGGCACTGTTGTCAGCATGTTTGAAAAAAAAGTATTTTCTTCTTAGGGAGAAGCTAGATGTGATAATCTGTTTAAAAAAACAAACAAAAAACCCCACCTCAACCTGCCTTAGACCAAACTCAGGACAATATTATCTATTCATTTTCTATCCACTCTGAGAGGTTCCGCTGTGGGTTTTGTAGCTTAATGGGGTTTCGAACCCAGGTCTCCCCAATCCTAATCCACAGGGGTGGAATTCTAGCAGGAGCTCCTTTGCATATTAGGCCACATCCCATTGATGGAGCCAATCCTCCAAGAGCTTACAAGGCTCTTCTTACAGGGACCACTGTAAGCTCCAGGAGGATTGGCTACATCAGGGGTGTGTGGCCTAATATGCAAAGGAGCTCCTGCTAGAATTCCACCCCTGCTAATCCAACACTCCTTCCAATAGACCAGGGGTCCCCAACATGGCACCCGTGGAAACCATGGTGACTGCCAAGCGAGTGGAGCCAGATAGAATTTTTGCCCAGCAGGGTTTCTTTTTCTTCTTCTTTTTAAAACTTAATCATTATCAAAAATTGTCCAGTGTTCTTTTATTTTCCACTCTTTTTCTACATATCTTTTAAACTTTTTCCACTCCATCTTAAAAACTTCTAAATCATAGTCTCTTAATATTCTTGTCAATTTGTCCATTTCACTCCATGTCATAACTTTTATAATCCAATCCCATTTCTCTGGTATTTTTTCTTGCTTCCACAACTGCGCATACGGTATCCTAGCAGCTGAGAGCAAGTACCAGATTAAAGTTCTATCTTCTTTTGGAAATTTTTCCATTTGTAATCCCAACAAAAAAGTCTCCGCAACTTTGTTAAACTCCTGTTGCCAAACCAATGCCTTTTAAAATCCGCACCGCAAAACAAAATTCCAGCACTCAATCAGATGCCCAACAGGGTTTCTCATTGAGTGCTGGAGTTTTGTTTTGCTGGGCGGATTTTAAAAGGCATTGGTTTGGCAACAGCTGGTACCACAGCACAAGGATCTTCGCTGTGTGGCCAAAGATGTGGCAGCCATTTTATGTCTGGCTGTTCCTCCTGCAGCAGCCATTTTGTGACTGGCTCCACCCGCCTGTGGCAGCCATCTTGTTGTGGCCATTCTTTGTCAGGATTCCAAAGGCACGGGCAGACTCAAAACGGTTGGGGACCCCTGCACTAGACCATACTGGCTTGGAATGGGGGATGCCAGGGAGCGGATCCGGGACCTCTTGCTGTGTGCAAAGAGCATGCTGGGAAAATGCCCATCCCTTGGGGAAGAGAGTTCTAGAAACAAGGCAGCAGAGGGGTAGGGGCAATTGTTCATCCAGCTGTGCTCACTCAGAACTGAATATGAAAAAAAAAAAGATCACCGCTCTTTGCCAAGGGAACCAAAGTTCATCTCCGAGGGAACTATGATTCTGTGTCCTTTAAGAATGGAGGCAATCCAGGACAGTCACATTCTGTTTATTAACATAGCAAACTCCATTAGAAGTAATAATCCCGTGGCGAAGGGGTGCTGCAGAAACAAGCGTTCTGCCCTGCACTTCCCATTCATTCTGGTTTCCTCGACTTCATTTCCAATACACCACATCTTCTAGAGCCAGTTTGGTGTAGTGGTTAAGTGCGCGGACTCTTATCTGGGAGAACCAGGTTTGATTCCCCACTCCTCCACTTGCAGCTGCTGGAATGGCCTTGGGTCAGCCAGAGCTCTCTTATCTGGGAGAACCGGGTTTGATTCCCCACTCCTCCACTTGCAGCTGCTGGAATGGCCTTGGGTCAGCCACAGCTCTTTTATCTGGGAGAACTGGGTTTGATTCCCCACTCCTCCACTTGCACCTGCTGGAATGGCCTTGGGTCAGCCAGAGCTCTCTTATCTGGGAGAACCGGGTTGGATTCCCCACTCCACCACTTGCAGCTGCTGGAATGGCCTTGGGTCAGCCTTAGCTCACGTATCTGGGAGAACCAGGTTTGATTCCCCACTCCTCCACTTGCAGCTGCTGGAATGGCCTTGGGTCAGCCAGAGCTCTCTTATTTGGGAGAACTGGGTTGGATTCCCCACTCCTCCACTTGCAGCTGCTGGAATGGCCTTGGGTCAGCCAGAGCTCTCTTATCTGGGAGAACCGGGTTTGATTCCCCACTCCTCCACTTTCACCTGCTGGAATGGCCTTGGGTCAGCCAGAGCTCTCTTCTCTGGGAGAACCGGGTTGGATTCCCCACTATCAGGTTCCTGAGCAACTGGCTGTCATCTGCTTCCTTCTCCCTATATCTTGCTTCCTTCTGCATCACAGCTTGCTTTGCAAGGCTTGTTCAACTGCACAGGAGCTACAGAGCAAAAACCTCTATTTTCTACATTGCCTGAGGCTCCTCCCTTGCGGAGGAATAGCTTGCTTTGCCAGGCTCTCTCAATTGCACAGCAGAGCTACTGAGCCAAGCCTCTCTTCTTTCTATTGGCTGAGGCTCCTCCCCCACCAATCCCCTGGGGAAGTTAGGAAAGTGCCAGAGCTTCCTTTGCCCAGTTCCCCTGTTCCCAAGGGAGAAATTCAAAGAAAGCAACTTTAAGACCAATGAATACTAACATTTTAAGCATGTGTTAAGTTTCTTAAAAATATATATATTTGTGTTTGTCTGTGTCCTTTATAAAATTGATATCTCTGCTCCCTAATCTTAAATAGGTACACTTACGGCCCAGCAAGACACGGCCCGGCCCAGCAAGGTCTGATTTACGTCAGATCCGGCCCTCATAACAGATGAGTTTGACACCCCTGATTTAGAGCATTGTACCTTGTGAGGCGTTGCAGAAGTGTTAAGAACATAAGAGAAGCCATGTTCGATCAGGCCAATGGCCCATCCAGTCCAACACTCTGTGTCACAGAAGAACAGAAGAGAAGCCATGTTGGATCAGGCCAATGGCCCCTCCAGTCCAACACTCTGTGTCACATAAGAACATAAGAGAAGCCATGTTGGATCAGGCCAATGGCCCATCCAGTCCAACACTCTGTGTCACATAAGAACATAAGAGAAGCCATGTTGGATCAGGCCAATGGCCCATCCAGTCCAACACTCTGTGTCACATAAGAACATAAGAGAAGCCATGCTGGATCAGGCCAAAGGCCCATCCAGTCCAACTCTCTGTGTCACATAAGAACATAAGAGAAGCCATGTTGGGTCAGGCCAATGGCCCACCCAGTCCAACACTCTCTGTCACATAAGAAGATAAGAGAAGCCATGTTGGGTCAGGCCAGTGGCCCCTCCAGTCCAACACTCTGTGTCACAGAAGAACATAAGAGAAGCCATGTTGGATCAGGCCAATGGCCCATCCAGTCCAACACTCTGTGTCACATAAGAACATAAGAGAAGCCATGTTGGATCAGGCCAGTGGCCCATCCAGTCCAACACTCTGTGTCACATAAGAACATAAGAGAAGCCATGTTGGATCAGGCCAATGGCCCATCCAGTCCAACACTCTGTGTCACATAAGAACATAAGAGAAGCCATGTTGGATCAGGCCAATGGCCCATCCAGTCCAACACTCTGTGTCACATAAGAACATAAGAGAAGCCATGTTGGATCAGGCCAATGGCCCATCCAGTCCCAACACTCTGTGTCACATAAGAGAAGCCATGTTGGATCAGGCCAATGGCCCCTCCAGTCCAACATCCTGTATCACACAGAGGCCAAATTTTTTTTATATATATACATATATATACACACTGTGGCTAATAGCCACTGATGGACCTCTGCTCCATATTTTTATCCAATCCCCTCTTGAAGCTGTCTATGCTTGTAGCTGCCACCACCTCCTGTGGCAGTGAATTCCACATGTTAATCACCCTTTGGGTGAAGACGTACCTCCTTTTATCGGTTCTAACCCGACTGCTCAGCAATTTCATTGAATGCCCACGAATTCAGGGCATTGTACTTTTTGTGTAAATGTGATTTATGGAGCACGCAGTGCTAGAAGAGAAATCAAAGCAGGAGTAACCAAGTCGACTCCCTGCACGTTGGGATTCCTTTGTTGGAATTGTATTGCTTGGGAATTGTGCATTTACGTTTCATGTGGAGGGCATTCATGAATACACATAGTTATTAGGTCACTATAACCATGTTGGTTGTCGGGTCTGTATCCTTACAGCGACCTCTCTCTGTGCACTAATTTATCCCGCCTGGAGGTTGGCACCAGTGTTCCCTTTGAGCTGAGTTAGTGTGAGCCGGCTCTCAGATTTTGGCCTCCAGCTCACTCATTTTTGTCTTCGCTCAGGAAATAGAGCCCCGCAGCACACTAATTGATGCAGCAGCTCACCGCTTTAATGCCAGTAGCTCACAGAGTAGAATTTTTGCTCAAAAAACTCCATGGCTTAGGGGGAACACTGGCACTCAATTGCACAAGGATCTTTTCTTATTCCTTCCTGGCTGCCTTTCCAAGGCTCAGCCTCCTTCTGATTTCTTGGCTGCAGTCCCCACGCGCTTGGATTTAGACTCGCTTGAACGATACACTAGGGAAAAGACAGCCAGGCAGAACGTAAACCTGCTTAAAATTACAGAATGCTTAGAAAAAGCCGGTTAGCAGCAGGAAGATAACGTGGATTACTGTTTTTGTTTCCATAGGTTCTTCCCAACTTCAGACTGTGCTGCTTCCAATAGGTAAGGAATTATCTTGGATTCATCCGCATCTCTCTCAGGGGTGTCAAACATGCAGCCCAGGGGATGAATCAGGCCCCCAGAAAGCTCCTATCAGGCCCTCCAGCAACTGGCTGTCGTCTGCTTCCTTCTCCCTCTCTCTTGCTTCCTTCTGCATCATAGCTTGCTTTGCCAGGCTTGCTCAATCACACAGGGGGTACAGAGCAAAGTCTCTTTTTTCTCCATTGGGTGAGGCTCCTCCCTTGGGGAGGAAGGGGGGAGGGAGAGCTTGCTTTGCTAGGCTCTCTCAATCACACAGGAGAGCTACTGAGCCCAGTCTCGCTTCCTTCTATTGGCTGAGGCTCCTCCCCCTCCTAGTCCCCGGGGGAAGGAAGGAAAGAGCTGGAGCTTCCTTTGCCCAGTTCCCTGGATCCCATGGGAGAGATATAAAGAAAGCACCTTTAAGACCAACAAGTGCTAATGTTTTAAGCATATTTTAAGATTTTTTTTTAATTGTGTTTGTGTCCTTTATAAAGTTTATATCTCTGCTAAAAAGGTAAAGGTAGAGATACAAAGAAAGCACCTTTAAAGACCAATGAGTGCTAATGTTTTAAGCATGTTTTAAGTTTTTTTTTTTTTAATTGTGCTGAAAAAGGTCAAGGTAGTCCCCTGTGCAAGCACCAGTTGTTTCCAACTCTCGGGTGACGTTGCTTTCACAACGTTTTCACGGCAGACTTTTGACGGGGTGGTTTGCCCTTGCCTTCCCCAGTCCTCTACACCTTCCCCCCAGCAAGCTGGGGACTCATTTGACCGACCTCGGAAGGATGGAAGGCTGAGTCAACCTTGGGCCAGTTACCTGAACCAGCTTTCGCTGGGATCGAACTCAGGTCGTGAGCAGAGGGCTCTGACTGCAGTACTGCAGCTTTACCACTTTGCACCACGGGACTCTTTAGCAATTGTTGTAGGGACGTGTAGCAAGCTGGGGACTCATTTTACCAACCTTGGAAGGATGGAAGGCTGATTCAACCTGGAGCTGGCTACCTGAACCAGCTTTCGCTTTGCTAGGCTCTCTCAATCACACAGGAGAGCTACTGAGCCCACCCTCTCTTCCTTCTATTGGCGGAGGCTCCTCCCCCTCCTGGTCCCTGGGGGAAGGAAAGAAAGAGCCAGAGCTTCCTTTGCCCAGTTCCCTGGATACCATGGGAGAGATATAAAGAAAGCACCTTTAAAGACCAACGTGTGCTAATGTTTTAAGCATATTTTAAGCATATTTAAGCCATCCAGTTCCGCTGGGTCGAACTCAGGTCATGAGCAGAGGGCTCCGACTGCAGTACTGCAGCTTTACCACTCTGCGCTACGGGGTCTGGCCCGACATGGTCTCATTTATGTCAGATCCGTCCCTCATAACAAATGAGTTCGACGCCCCTGATCTATCTGGACTTTAGGTGCTTGGTTTAAACGATTTCTTTCTTTAGCGCAGCATTTTTAGTTAAAGATTTAGTTGGTTAGTTCATTTCCTTTTTGTTTTTGCTATCAAGTCGCAGCTGTTTCATTTCACAGAAAAAATGGTGCCAGAGCTCATTAGCACAACTCGTTTGCACGATTCATATGCATAGGCCACACACACCCCTGACATCACCAGAAGGTGGACTCAGCATCTACCTTAAAAGGCTTCTTGAACTAGAATAGTCATAATAAAACCTTCTCTTCATACTTTTTAAATTACGTTCTCCTACGTGATCACAGTGGCCTGATGAAGATTTCCATGTGTCTGCTTTAGAACGTAAGAACATAAGAGAAGCCATGTTGGATCAGGCCAATGGCCCATCCAGTCCAACACTCTGTGTCACAGAAGAACAGAAGAGAAGCCATGTTGGATCAGGCCAATGGCCCATCCAGTCCAACACTTTGTGTCACAGAAGAACATAAGAGAAGCCATGTTGGATCAGGCCAGTGGCCCATCCTGTCCAACACTCTGTGTCACAGAAGAACATAAGAGAAGCCATGTTGGATCAGGCCAGTGGCCCATCCAGTCCAACACTCTGTGTCACAGAAGAACATAAGAGAAGCCATGTTGGATCAGGCCAGTGGCCCATCCAGTCCAACACTCTGTGTCACATAAGAACATAAGAGAAGCCATGTTGGATCAGGCCAGTGGCCCATCCAGTCCAACACTCTGTGTCACATAAGAACATAAGAGAAGCCATGTTGGATCAGGCCAGTGGCCCATCCAGTCCAACACTCTGTGTCACAGAAGAACATAAGAGAAGCCATGTTGGATCAGGCCAGTGGCCCATCCAGTCCAACACTCTGTGTCACACAGTGGCCAAAATGTATATACACTGTGGCTAATAGCCACTGATGGACCTCTGCTCCATATTTTTATCTAACCCCCTCTTGAAGCTGGCTATGCTTGTGGCTGCCACCACCTCCTGTGGCAGTGAATTCCACGTGTTAATCACCCTTTGGGTGAAGAAGGACTTCCTTTTATTCGTTCTAACCTGACTGCTCAGCAATTTCATGGAATGCCCACGAGATCTTGTATTGTGAGAAAGGGAGAAAAGTACTTCTTTCTCTACTTTCTCCATCCCGTGCATTATATGTTTTGGTTCTATTTCCATTATTTTTTGGCGGGGGGGGGGGGAAATATTACAAAGTTGGTCACATCTTAGACTGATTCCCCACTAGGCTTGTCCTGTTTCGCGCTCCTGTTCTCCGTGGGGCTTCCGTCCAATTTCGCACAAGCTGCCCCGGGGCTGCAACCCGCTCAGCCTCTTTCTTGCAGCAAGCAGAAACCAGTTTTCAGAGGATCTTGCTTGCTGTGAAAGTTTTCAGAGGATCCTTCTTCCTCCTCTTCCTCTTCCTCTTCTTCTTCTTCTTCTTCCTAGGCTTTATGTTAGGATTTCCCCAAAGGTGGCTTCTTGTTTCCTTCATGGACGCAGTATTGGGGAAATTTCTATGGCCAACCAGGGCTTTTTTGGTAGAAGGAACTCCTTTGCATATTAGGCCACACACCCCTGATGTAGCCAATCCTCCAAGAGCTTCCATCAGGCCCTGTACGAAGAGCCCTGTAAGGAATTCTAGCAGGACCTCCTTTGCCTATTAGGCCACACCTCCCTGATGTAGCCAATCCTCCAAGAGCTTCCATCAGGCCCTGGACGAAGAGCCCTGTAAGGAATTCTAGCAGGAACTCCTTTGCATATTAGGCCACACCCCCCTGATGTAGCCAATCCTCCAAGAGCTTCCATCAGGCCCTGTACGAAGAGCCCTGTAAGGAATTCTAGCAGGACCTCCTTTGCCTATTAGGCCACACCTCCCTGATGTAGCCAATCCTCCAAGAGCTTCCATCAGGCCCTGGACGAAGAGCCCTGTAAGGAATTCTAGCAGGAACTCCTTTGCATATTAGGCCACACCCCCCTGATGTAGCCAATCCTCCAAGAGCTTCCATCAGGCCCTGTACGAAGAGCCCTGTAAGGAATTCTAGCAGGACCTCCTTTGCCTATTAGGCCACACACCCCTGATTTAGGCAGTCCTCCATGAGCTTTCAGTAGGCCCTGTACCAGCCCCATAGCGACGGGGGAGGGGGCCTTTTAAATCACGCAGGGGACTGGAGATTGGTCCTGTTTCCCCATCCTGCGTGATTGGACCCTACCGATCAGCTGGTTTGTGGACCCTTTAAATTGTATGGGAGGGGCAGCAGCTGCTCCTGGGTGCCCCTCCCATGCAATTTAAATCATGTAGGAGGGAGAGGCGCAGTCTGGGGGTGAGGAGGCTCCCAAAACTGTCAGGGGGCCAGGCCTCTACTAAGAGCCCTTTAAGCTCTTGGGGGATTGGCTACATCGGGGGGTGTAGCCTAATATGCAAAGGAGTTCCTGCTACAAAAAAAAAAAAAAGCCCTGTGGTCCACCATTTCTCCCACAGCAAGATCATAATGTTTGTCATCATTCCATAGTGTGGTGTTAACTCAGCCAATAGTTGCGGGAGACGGGTGGCATGGTCCTGTACGTTGTGGTTTTAATTCTCCTCCTTTTTAAATTAACAGCAGTGTTCATCCTGCTGCTGTTTGTAATTGCTGGGCTGTGGTACTACTACAGAAAACACAGGTAAGGTCTCTTGCTGGCTCCTACGAAATTTTGGGCAACTTCATATCAGATAGGGATCTGAAAAGCTACGGATCCAATGTGCCCAGAGCCAATTTGGTGTAGTGGTTAAGTGCGCGGACTCTTATCTGGGATTCCCTACTCCTCCACTTGCAGCTGCTGGAACGGCCTTGGGTTCAGCCATAGCTCTTGCAGTAGTTGTCCTTGAAAGGGCAGCTTCTGTCAGAGCTCTCTCAGCCCCACCTACCTCACATGGTGTCTGTTGTGGGGGGAGAAGATAGAGGAGATTGTAAACCGCTCTGAGTCTCTGATTCAGAAAGAAGGGCAGGGTATAAATCTGCAATTCTTCTTCTTCTACCCAGTCAAGTGGCTCCCCTGCCAATCTTCCGAGAACTGTTTCCAATAAGTTGCCAAGTTCCCCGCAGCCTCAAGCGCAGTGACATCACTCGCAAGTGACATCATCGTGGCAGTGACGTCGCGTGCCGGCCACCCTAGGAGCTTCCAGGAAATTCTATGGTTTCCGCCGGACGCTCTAGCAATTTGGAAGGGAACTCTATGGTACCATAGAATTCCCCTCCCAAATTGCTAGAGCGTCCAGGGAAACCATAGAGTTTTCCTGGAAGCTCCTAGAGCAGCCAGCACAATGACGTCACTTGCAAATGACGTCATCGCGACGTGGGGAGGGGATCCCGCAGGTTGGGGACCTCCTGCTCGGCCCGGGAGGTTGGTAGCCCTCGTTCCCGATATGGCACTCACCCTAAGTTTTAGGAAACTGGGCAGAGGCCAAATAGGAACATGTGGTCAGCAGATGGTTCCCATTTTGGAACAGCTGCTGCTGGAAAGACTGGAGAACAAGTCACCCAGGAGCTTCTTGCCAGGAATGTAAGTAAGAAGCCGACCTTCTCCGGTAGGGTTACTATCCCCCAGGGGGATGGGGGTTCCTCTGCTTTTGCAGACTCCTGCCTTCTGTCAGCCAGCTGGCCAGTGGGAGGAAATTCCCGCACCTCAAACAGCGACATCGTGAAGTGACTTGGGCACGTTGGTGATGTTGGAGGAAGGATGCTGTGGTTTGGGGGCAAAACTAATGGGTTTTTTTAAAACTTTTAAATTAACAATTTCTTGTATTTTCACAACATAAACATAACAAAATAAAATCATACAGTACGGTGCAGTCGTTATACATTAATAGTGAGACAGTACTAAAAATACAGCATTTTAACCAATATGTTTATTTAACTAACGTATGTCTACATATGCTTAGGTTTGTGTTTTGTAGTGGGAACTCCTTTGCCTATTAGGCCACACCCCCATGCTGTAGCCAGTCCTCCTGGAGCTCTCAGTAGGCCCTGTACGAAGAGCCCTGTACGGAATTCTAGCAGGACCTCCTTTGCATATTAGGCTACACACCCCTGATGTAGCCAATCCTCCTGGAGCTTACAGCAGGCCCTGTACGAAGAGCCCTGTAAACTCTTGGAGGATTGGCTACATCAGGGGGTGTGGCCTAATCAGTGTTTTTTTGTAGCAGGAACTCCTTTGTATATTAGGCCACACACCCCTGATGAAGCCAATCCTCCAAGAGCTTACAGGGCTCTTAGTTCAGGGCCTACTGTAGGCTCCAGGAGGACTGGCTACAGCATGGGGGTGTGGCCTAATAGGCAAAGGAGTTCCCACTACAAAACACAAACCTAAGTATATGTAGACATACAAGCAGGTCAGCAACTGCTGGGGGAATAGCAAAATGGCCACTGAGAAGAAAGAGTAAAACAATAAGGCTGCACGGCTTAGGGCTGGGGTACCTACAGAGCTTTTTTTGTAGCAGGAACTCTTTTGCATATTAGGCCACACACCCCTGAGGTAGCCAATCCTCCCAGAGCTTGCAGTAGGTCCTGTAAGAGGAGCCCTGTAAACTTTTGGACGATTGGCTACATCAAGGGAGTGGGGCCTAATATGCAAAGGAATTCCTGCTACAAAAAAGCCCCTGGGTACCAAAAGCAACTTCTTCTCCCTTGTGTTCCTGCCCAAAATTAAGGTCACAGGGAAAGGCTCTCCTGACCATCCCATCGATCAAAGAAGCTCATTGGGTGGGCACCCGAGCGAGGGGGCCTTTTCAGTAGCAGCCCCACCACTGCCCCACAACCTCCCCAGGGAGATGCACCAGGCCGCTTCACTTCCTCCCTTCAGGGAGGCAGTTGAGGACAGGTTTATCTAGGACCACATTTGGTTAAGTTGCCTAGCAGTCCCGAATTGTGATTTTTAAATATTGGATTTTGTGTTTTTCATGAGTTTTATTATATATATTTTTTAAAATCTATGTGGTCAGCCGCCGAGCTCCAGAAGGAAAAAAGGCGGCTGATAAAACGTTTCAAATAAATTCACAATAAGTAGATAATCAACAGCAACACGGGATCCACCCTGGGCAAGAGCGAGATGGCCACAGTGGGGGTGTGGTGGTTTTAGTCTCCTACTGCTTGTAGCGCCCTGTGGCATACACAGATACACTGCTTCTGAATGTGGAGTTTCCATTTAACCAGGGCTTTTTTTTTGTAGCAGGAACTCCTTTGCGTATTAGGCCACGCACCCCTGATGTAGCCGATCCTCCTGGAGCTTACAGGGCTCTTCGTACAGGGCCTACTGTAAGCTCTTGTAGCAGTGACTGCATCAGGGGGGCATGGCCTAATATGCAAAGGAGCTCCTGCGACAAAAAAAAAAGCCCTGTTTTTAACTCAGTTCACACAGCTCTGTGCTAGATCGCTGGTCCCTTTCCTGTGGGGAAAGAGGGCAACAAGTTGATTGCAGGGAGTGCTGGTTTTACTCTGCTCGTCCTTTACCCACCAACTGGTATACGGAGGTACACCGTTTCTGAACATGGAGGATCTATTTAGCTCACTGCCTCCGCTAGCCTTGGATGGGGGCGGGTATTTATTGATTTTTACTTTCGTTTTCTATCCTGCCGTCTCCGCAAGTAGACTCAGGGCGGCTAAGAGCCCACTTCAGAAACAATTGAAGGTTACAATTGAAACCCTAAAATAACAATGGAAATACCGTTTCATGGCGCTGCTCCAAAATTTCAGTAGAGGCGGGATCATAGCTTTCTTTCTTCCGACAGTGATCCTAATTCCTCATGAGTGATGTCAGCAGCGTAGGGTGGCAGTCCTCTCCCATTTGGTATTAAAGGCCTGTCGAAATCATTTAGTTTCACAGGCGGAATTGGGAGAGATCCCCCAGGGCCCTTACGGCCTCCGGGAGGGCGTTCCACATTGTTGGTGCTGCCACCAAGAAGGCCCTGGCCCGTGTGGAACACAGTCTGGCCTCCTTTGGTACGGGGATATAAAACAGGTTTTGTGTCCCTGAACACAGTGCTCTCTGGGGGACATTTGGAGAAAGGCGGTCCCGTAGATATGTTAGGGTAACAAAACAGGTTTCTTTCACATTATTTCCGGTTCCTTTTGTCGCCTCAGAGCACTTTTTTTAAATGACAGCCGAAACTTCACTCGGTGCCGAACCCCGAGACTTCGTCCCATTCCTTGTCGATTTTGTTTTCTAGCCGTTTCCGAGGGCCGAGAGACATCGCCATGGAAGAGATCCCAGCAACAGAAAGGCCGGAGGAAGGAGATCCAATGCTCTCAGAGGGTGGGAACTCAGGTGACGCGGGACTGGCCCACAAAGAGACGCCGACGCGGCCGTCGGACTGCGCCGCCTCCACTGGCTGAATGAGGCGTCCCGGAGGAAAATTCTAGAGGTCCTCAAAACTTGAAAACGGAGAGGAAAGATCGAAGGCAGAAAAGCAGAGCAGGTGCTCAACTCCAAAAGGGAAATGGATCTGAATTCCTGTCACGAAGCCTTTATAAGAAGACCAGGGAATTCCTTTCCGAACTTCACGCCATTGTGGCTCTGGCCGGCCTCTTTCTTGGCCGGGGTCAAGAGTGAAACAGAGATTGATGGGAGAGCTTCTGCCTCACCTGGTCTCTCTTGGAGATCTTCTTTGAACGGGTGGCTTTTTCACACACGCACGCACCTCAGAGGGGTGGGGAGAGAGAACTGGAGGATGTACGAGACAGTGTGAAACGCAGAGTGGAGACGCCGGAGAAAAACCAGCCTTGGAGAGCAACAGGCAGAAGAAGTGCTGCGCCTTTCTTGGAAGGAGAATGGGCAGCAGAGGAGCAGATGTGGAACGTGGGAACCTGGATCCGTTTCAGAGTTGGAGAAGGAGAGGTGAGCTACAATAGGCATGTTTAGCCTGGAGAGGAGGTGGCTGAGAGGTGATAGGATCACCATCTTCAAGTACTTGAAGGGCTGCTGTATAGAGGAGGGGGTGGAATTGTTTTCTGTAGCCCCGGAAGGTAGGACCAGAACCAGTGGGTTGAAATTAAATCAAAAGAGTTTCTGGCTCAACGTGAGGAAGAACTTCCTGACCGTTAGAGCGATTCCTCAGTGGAACAGGCTCCCTCGGGAGGTGGTGGGCTCTCCTTCCTTGGAGGTTTTTAAAGAGAGGCTGGATGGCCATCTGACAGCAATGAAGATCCTGTTAGGGGGAAGTGTTTGTGAGTTTTCTGCATTGTGCAGGGGGTTAGACTAGATGACCCTGGAGGTCCCTTCCAACTCTAGGATTCTATGATTCCTCCCCTTTTCTGTGCTTCGTTTTGGTCAGGTCCTTGGGATTCCAAAAACCAGAACTCTAGAGGCCTTTTGTAGAGGGGAGAAGAAGGGAAGAAGTTTGTAAACTGCTGTGAGATTCCGAGAGAAGGGTGAGGTATAAATCCAATCCCCCTCCTCCTCGAGGGTCAATTTGGTGTAGTTATTAAAAGTGTGGACTCCTATCTGGGAGAACTGGGTTTGATTCCCCACTCCTCCACTTGCAGCTGCTGGAATGGCCTTGGATCAGCCATAGCTCTTGCAGAGCTGTTCTTGAAAGGGTAGCTTCTGTCAGAGTTCTCTCAGGCCCACCCTGAATTAAGCTTTGTTGGTCTTAAAGGTGCCAGTGAACTCGAAGAAGAAGAAGGTAGAAGATACTGGATTTATATCTCATCCTATACTCTGAACTGCAGTCTCAGAGTAGTCACAGTCTCCTTTACTATCCCCCCCCCCACAACAGACACCCTGTGAGGTAGGTGCGGCTGAGAGAGCTCTGACAGAAGCTTCCCTTTCAAGGACAGCTCTGTGATAGCTATGGCTGACCCAAGGCCATTCCAGCAGCTGCAAGTGGAGGAGTGGGGAATCAAACCTGGTTCTCCTAGATAAGAGAGCTCTGGCTGACCCAAGGCCATTCCAGCTGCTGCAAGTGGAGGAGTGGGGAATCAAACCCGGTTCTCCCAGATAAGAGAGCCATGGCTGACCCAAGGCCATTCCAGCAGCTGCAAGGGGAGGAGTGGGGAATCAAACCCGGTTCTCCCAGATAAGAGAGCCATGGTTGACCCAAGGTGGTTCCAGCAGCTGCAAGGGGAGGAGTGGGAAATCAAACCCGGTTCTCCCAGATAAGAGAGCTCTGGCTGACCCAAGGCCATTCCAGCAGCTGCAAGGGGAGGAGTGGGGAATCAAACCCGGTTCTCCCAGGTAAGAGAGCTCTGGCTGACCCAAGGCCATTCCAGCAGCTGCAAGTGGAGGAGTGGGGAATCAAACCCGGTTCTCCCGGATAAGAGTCCATGCACCAAACTGCCTCTTTTTTTGTTCTATTGCTTCAGACCAACGCAGCTACCCGCTGAATCTCTCTACAGTCGGAATAGTTCAGCAGTGGGATTGGCTGCCTGGGGAGGTGGTGAGCTCCCCCTCACACTTGACAGGGATGCTAGTCTAGGCTGATCCTACATTGAGCAGCGGGTTGGACTTTAACAGGGGTGTCAAGCTGATTTGTTATGAGGGCCGGATCTGACATCAGTGAGACCTTGTTGGGCCGGGCCATCTTGGATTGGGCCGAGCCATGTATGTACCTATTCAAGATTAGGTAGCAGAAATATAAACTTTTAAGGACAGCCAACGCAATTAAATATTTTAAAAAAGCAAAACAAAAGTGAAAACATGCTTAAAACATTAGCACTCATTGGTCTTAAACGTGCTTTCTATGTATTTTTCCCTTGGGATCCAGGGAACTGGGCAAAGGAAGCTCTGGCTCTTTCCTTCCTTCCCCAGGGGACTCGGGGGGGGGAGCCTCAGCCAATAGAAGGAAGAGAGACTTGGCTCAGAAGCTCTGCTGTGCAATTGAGAGAGCCTGAGAAAACAAGCTCTGCCTCCCCCCCCCTTCCTCCCCCAGGGAGGAGCCTCAGCCAATGGAGAAAATCGAGGTTTCGCTCTGTAGCTCTTGTGCGATTGAGCAAGCCTAGCAAAGCAAGCTGTGATGCAGAAGGAAGCAAGAGAAAGGGAGAAGGAAGCAGACGACAGCCAGTTGCCCGGGGGGGTGCTGATAGGAGCCCTCCAAGGGCCTGATTTGGCCCCCAGACTTCATGTTTGACACCCCTGGACTAGATGGTCTCTAAGGTCCCTTCTGACTCTGTGATTCCACGATTCATCCTTCTGGTGCTCTGACCTTCATTATCCGGTCTTTTTCAGGTGGAGCAAGTGATAAAGCCATGATACAGCTCCGGGAGAAAATCATCTTACATCAAGTGGCCACGGGCGATGGATGTCGTGCTTCTGGTCACTGCAAGACTGGTTTTCTGCTCCCCCCAGATTGGAACAGCAGGAGTCAAACAGATAAAAAGCACAATCCAGGGGGCTGTTATGAACCCCGTTAAAAAGAGTGGGACCAGTGTGGTCTCACATGAAATCAGGTCTCACAAGAAATCAGGGCAACGTGATCGGTCACGTTTGCTTCGAGAAGAATCGTGTAAGAGAAAAAGACTGCAGGTCGTGGCCAGAAAGCCTTCGGGCGCTTTCTTAAAAAGCCTTAACAGTACAATACTAGCGACGCTTTCCTGAGAGCAAGCCCCCTCTGATAGGCTAGAGTAGGATTCTGAGGAGGCCTCTTATTTTTATTTTAGCAAGAAGTGGGGGAGGGTGGATCTCTGCTTGGCCACAAGTGTGAAGTAGCCAGTGCCGGATTAAACCCTGGGGAGCAGGGGTAACACTCATCTGCTTATGAGGGCCGAATCTGACATAAATGCGACCTTGCGGCGCTGAGCCATGTTGGGTTGGGCCGGGCCACGTGTGTGCCTATTTATGATTAGGTAGCAGAGAGGTAAACTTTACAAAGGACACAGACAAACACCAAGATTTAAAAAAAAAAAAAACCTTAAAACATCCTTTAAAAATCAGCATTCGGTCTTAAAGGTGCTTTCTTTGAATCTCTCCCATGGGGCCCAGGGAACCGGACAAAGGAAGCTCTGGCTCGTTCCTTCCTTGACCAAGAGGGGGGAAGAGCCTCAGCCAATAGAAGGAAGGGAGGCTCAGTAGCTCTGCTGTGCCTGGCAAAGCAAGCTCTGCCTTCCCCCCTTCCTCCCCAAGGGAGGAGCCTCAGCCAATGGAGAAAATAAAGGCTTTGCTCTGTAGCTCCTGTGCGATTGAGCAAGCCTGGCGGAGCACTTGTTGGTCTTAAAGGTGCTTTGTTTGTATCTCTCCCATGGGATCCGGGGGACTGGGCAAAGGAAGCTCTGGCTCTTTCTCTTCCTCCCCAGGGTCCAGGAGGGGAAGGAGCTTCAACCAGTGGAGAAAATAGAGGCTTTGCTCTGTAGCTCCTGTGCGATTGAGCAAGCCTGGCAGAGCAAGCTGTGATGCAGAAGGAAGCAAGAGAGAGGGAGAAGGAAGCAGACGACAGCCAGTCACTTGGCCTGATAGGAGCCCTCTGGGGGCCTGATTCGGCCCCTGGGCTGCATATTTGACGCCCCTGCTGTGGAGGCTCCTGGGCCGCCCTTGCAAATTATCTCAAAGCCTGCAGACATCTTCTCAAAAGCCCCTTTGACAAAGCTGCAGGGAAGAGGCAGAGAGAGGCAAACTTGGTGACAACGCCAGCAGCAGCCGCACCAGGCAACTCGGGCAAAGAGTGGGCCAGGTGCAGGCTGGGAGGGCTGCAAGCAGGAGGGAAATTTGAGGGGGGGAACCAGCCCAGGGCCCCTAAAGGCCTGGGGGCCCTACTTGGCGTAATTGTTAATCCGGCCCCGGAAGTAGCTATGGAAAGCAATGGGTCTCCCCACAAGGTACAAGACTTGAGGTATAGTTGAGCAGCAGCGAGTCTCTAAGATTCTTAGCAGGGAAGGAACAATCAAAGCTTTCTGTGTGAGCTGTGTTTGTTTAAGGGCTTCCTGGCCAATGAGGAGAGGTTCGTGACCAGCTAACCGTCTGCCACGGAACTGAGTAAATCATTTGTTGGTGTTTATTGACGTACCTCAATAAAACAGTCTTTCTGAGACTCCTTGTCTGAAGCGTTCCTCCCAAAGCGTTGAGCGAATTTATTTCTCCTCATAAGGGGAGATAAGCTGTCCGGGAGGGTTTGGGACGCATTTTGGGTTCACAGGCCGAGTTTAACAAGTTCCACGACTCATCAGTATCATAAGAACATAAGAAGAGAAGCCGTGTTGGATCAGACCAGTGGCCTATCCAGTCCAACACTCTGTGTCACACAGTGGCCAAAAACAACAAGGTGCCATCAGGAGGTCCACCAGTGGGGCCAGGACAATAGAAGCCCTCCCACTGTGCCCCCCCCCAAGCACCAAGAATACAGAGCATCACTGCCCCAGACATAAGAACATAAGAGAAGCCATGCTGGATCAGGCCAAAGACCCATCCAGTCCAACACTCTGTGTCACATAAGAACATAAGAGAAGCCATGTTGGATCACGCCAATGGCCCACCCAGTCCAACACTCTGTGTCACATAGAACATAAGAGAAGCCATGCTGGATCAGGCCAAAGACCCATCCAGTCCAACACTCTGTGTCACATAAGAACATAAGAGAAGCCATGTTGGATCAGGCCAATGGCCCACCCAGTCCAACACTCTGTGTCACATAGAACATAAGAGAAGCCATGCTGGATCAGGCCCATCCAGTCCAACTCTCTGTGTCGCATAAGAACATAAGAGAAGCCATGTTGGATCAGGCCAATGGCCCACCCAGTCCAACACTCTGTGTCACATAAGAACATAAGAGAAGCCATGCTGGATCAGGCCAAAGGCCCATCCAGTCCAACTCTCTGTGTCACATAAGAACATAAGAGAAGCCATGTTGGATCAGGCCAATGGCCCACCCAGTCCAACACTCTGTGTCACATAAGAACATAAGAGAAGCCATGTTGGATTAGGCCAGTGGCCCATCCAGTCCAACACTCTGTCACATAAGAACATAAGAGAAGCCATGTTGGGTCAGGCCAATGGCCCACCCAGTCCAACACTCTCTGTCACATAAGAAGATAAGAGAAGCCATGTTGGGTCAGGCCAGTGGCCCCTCCAGTCCAACACTCTGTGTCACATAAGAACATAAGAGAAGCCATGTTGGATCAGGCCAATGGCCCACCCAGTCCAACACTCTGTGCCACACAGTGGCCAAAAACAACAAGGTGCCACCAGGAGGTCCACCAGTGGGGCCAGAACACTAGAAGCCCTCCCACTATTGCCCCCCAAGCACCAAGAATACAGAACATTATTGTCCCAGACATAAGAGAAGCCATGTTGGGTCAGGCCAGTGGCCCACCCAGTCCAACACTCTGTCACACAGTGGCCAAAAAACCACCCATGAGTGCTATCAGGAGGTCCATCAGTGGGGCCAGGACACTAGAAGCCCTCCCACTGTTGCCCCCCAAGCACCAAGAATACGGAGCATCACTTGCCCCAGAGAGAGTTCCAACGATAAGCTGTAGTGAATACTAATAATAATAGCCCCTGATGGACCTCTGCTCCACATGTTGATCCAATCCCGTCTTGAAGCTGTCTATGCTTGTAGCCGCCACCACCTCCTGTGGCAGTGAATTCCATGTGTTAATCACCCTTTGGGTGAAACAAGTATCAAAGATACAAGGTTTAAAACAAGGGTTTCCCCAACCTGTATCCCTACGGATGGAAACGTTAAGCTTGCCCGTCAACACTCATTTTTTTCTGCTCAGGGCAGGTTTTCTGAGGTTTCTGTTTGTCTATGTTTATTCCACCCCTGCAAGCTCAGGCATCTGAGCTCACAGGGTTCTCCCACCACCACCACCCGTCCAGTTTGTCCTCACAAAACCTCCAAGAGGCAAGAAGCAGGGGTGGCCAAACTGTGGCTCTTTCACACACATCGTGTGGCTCTTGAAACTCCCCACCAACCCCTCGGCCAATTTGGAGAAGGCGTTTCTCTTTAAATCACTGCTTCAAGTCAAGCCAGCCGGCAGCTTGGAGAATGCACTTAAAGTTAGAGTTGCTTTCTTTCCGCATCTCCCTCCCCAGAAGGTAGGACCAGAACCAATGGGTTGAAATGCAATCAGAAGAGTTTCCGGCTCAACGTGAGGAAGAACTTCCTGACCGTTAGAGTGGTTCCTCGGGGGAACAGGCTTCCTCGGGAGGTGGTGGGCTATCCTTCCTTGGAGGTTTTGAAACAGAGGCTAGATGGCCATCTGACAGCAATGAAGATCCTGTGAATTTAGGGGGAGGGATTTGTGAGTTCCTGCATTGTGCAGGGGGGTTGGACCAGATGACTCTAGAGGTCTCTTCCAACTATATGATTCTATCAGTTAGAGCGGTTCCTCAGTGGAACAAGCTTCCTCGGGAGGTGGTGGGCTCTCCTTCCTTGGAGGTTTTGAAACAGAGGCTAGAGGGCCATCTGACAGCAATGAAGATCCTGTGAATGTAGGGGGAGGTGTTTGTGAGTTTCCTGCACTGTGCAGGGGGTTGGACTAGATGACCCTGGAGGCCCCTTCCAACTCTATGATTCTATGATCTTCCTCCCTCCCGCTTCTCAAACATCTGACGTTCATGTTCGGGCTCTCAAACATCTGATGTTTATTCTATGTCTATTTTATGTTAAGCAAGTTTGGCCATCCCTGGTTTAGTGGGTTAGAGAGAGAAAGTGACTTCGTCCAAGACAGAGCAGGGATTCGAACCCAGGTCTCCACACTCTGGCACTGGACCACCCAATTCTAACCTCCATGAAATTTATCCTATCCCTTTGGAGAGCCCCTTAAGCTAGCACTCAGCTTGTGACAGTGAGCTCCATAGACTGATTTACACAGGAGTGGAATTCTAGCAGGACCTCCTTTGCCTATTAGGCCACACACCCCTGATGCAGCCAATCCTCCTGGAGCTTCCAGCAGGCCCTGTACAAAGAGCCCTGTAAGGAATTCTAGCAGGACCTCCTTTGCCTATTAGGCCACACACCCCTGATGCAGCCAATCCTCCTGGAGCTCTCAGCAGGCCCTGTACGAAGAGCCCTGTAAGGAATTCTAGCAGGACCTCCTTTGCCTATTAGGCCACACCCCCTGATGCAGCCAATCCTCCTGGAGCCTACAGCAGGTCCTGTATGAAGAGCCCTGTAAGGAATTCTAGCAGGACCTCCTTTGCCTATTAGGCCACACACCCCTGATGCAGCCAATCCTCCTAGAGCTTCCAGCAGGCCCTGTACAAAGAGCCCTGTAAGGAATTCTAGCAGGACCTCCTTTGCCTATTAGGCCACACACCCCTGATGCAGCCAATCCTCCTGGAGCTCTCAGCAGGCCCTGTACGAAGAGCCCTGTAAGGAATTCTAGCAGGACCTCCTTTGCCTATTAGGCCACACCCCCTGATGCAGCCAATCCTCCTGGAGCTTACAGCAGGTCCTGTATGAAGAGCCCTGTAAGGAATTCTAGCAGGACCTCCTTTGCCTATTAGGCCACACCCCCCTGATGCAGCCAATCCTCCTAGAGCTTCCAGCAGGCCCTGTGCAAAGAGCCCTGTAAGGAATTCTAGCAGGAGCTCCTTTGCATATTAGGCCACACACCCCTGATGTAGCCAATCCTCCAAGAGCTTACAAGGCTCTTTTTTTCTAAGCTCTCGGAGGATTGGCTACATCAGGGGGGGTGTGGCCTAATATGCCAAGGAGCTCCTGCTAGAATTCCACCCCTGGATTTACACACTATGTCAAGAAGTGCTCTTTTCTGCCCAGTCTGAACATCTGCCAGCAGTCTTGTGGCGCAAAAGCCGGCTACGGGATTAAGGGAGCGTCACCCGCTCTCAGAGAACCAGCTACTGTTTGCAAATGTATGTGAACCGGTTCAAATTGCAAGCTGGAACCATGGCGGCGATGACAGCTCTAAAGCCAGGAGTGGCACAGGGTGTTCCTTGAGGCAGCGGCTGCAACGTGCCACACACAAGTTCGACAACAAGATAAAAATTCTTGCTGGTTCATCGGTGCCCTTTGGCTGCCTGCCTGCACTTTGCTCCAATTCTCAGGCGTGTGCCAGTCTTTCCGGGACCGAGGAGGGAGAGTCCCGTGAGAAGCAAAAGGAAGCTGGCTGCTTTCAGATGGGGAAGGGCCGTGGCTCAGTGGCAGAGCCTCTGCTTGGCATGCAGAAGGTCCCAGGTACAATCCCCAGCGTCTCCAGTGAAAAGGACCAGGCAGGAGATGATGGGAAAGACCTACCCTGAGATCCTGGAGAGCCATAAAGTGGAGCTGTGGCCCAGGGGCAGAGCCTCTGCTTGGCATGCAGGAGGTCCCAGGTTCAATCCCCAGCATCTCTAGTTAAAAGGGCCAGGCAGGAGGTGATGGAAAGACCTCAGCCTGAGACCCTGGAGAGCCATGAAGTGGCATGCAGAAGGTCCCAGGTTCAATCCCTGGCATCTCCAGTGAAAAGGACCAGGCAGGAGGTGATGGGAAAGACCTCAGCTTGAGACCCCGGAGAGGCGCTGCCAGTCTGAGTAAACAAGACTGAGTTCTGTTCAAGGGAAGCGTCATGGCTCAATGGTAGAACATCTGCTTGGCATGCAGAAGGTCCCAGGTTCAATCCCTGGCATCTCCAGTTAGAAAGGACCAGGCAGTAGGTGATGAGGAAGACCTCAGTCTGAGACCCTGGAGAACTGCTGCCAGTCTGAGTAGACAATACTGACCATGATGGACCAATCATCTTATTCAGTATAAAGAAGCTTCGTGTGAGAGTTTCATTCAAGGGAAGGGCCATGGTTTAGTGGTAGAATATCTGCTTGGCATGCAGAAGGTCCCATATTCAATCCCTAGTATCTCCCGTTAGAAACAACCAGGCAGGAGGTGATGGGAAAGACCTCAGTCTGAGACCCTGGAGAACTGCTGCCAGTCTAGACAATACTGACCATGATGGACCAATCATCTTATTCAGTATAAAGAAGCTTCATGCGAGAGTTCCGTTCAAGGGAAGGGCAATAGCTTAGTGGTAGAACATCTGCTTGGCATGCAGAAGGTCCCAGGTTCAATCCCCTGCATCTCTAGTTAGAAAGGACCAAGCAGTAGGTGATGGGAAAGACCTCAGCCGGAGACCCTGGAGAGCCATGAAGTGGGGCTATAGCTCAGTGGCAGAGTCTCTGCTTGGCATGCAGAAGGTCCCAGGTTCAATCTCCAGCATCTCCAGTGAAAAGGATCAAGCAGGAGGTGATGGGAAAGGGTCTGATTCAGAGCTATGAAGGCTAAACATGCCCAGCTCCTTCCACCTTTCTTCATAGGACTTGGTCTCCAGACCCCTCACCATCTCCATCGTCCTCCTCTGGACCCGTTCCAGGTTGTCTATATCCTTCTTAAAATATGGTGCCCCAAACTGAACACTGTACTCTTACCAGAGCAGAGTAAAGTGATACCATCACTTCATGTGATCTGGACACTAGACTTCTGTTGATACAGCTCAAAATTGCATTTGCCTTTTTAGCCACCGCATCACACTGTTGACTCATGTTTAGCATATGGTCTACTAAGAGCCCTAGATCCTTTTCACACATACTACTGCTGAGATATATATCCAAAGGTGAAGGAATTACAGTCTTGATGTTACTCTTATTCAAACTCTGTACTCTTCCACCACAAGGTGTCTGGAGACCAAGTCCCATGAGGAAAGATTGAAGGAGCTGGGGATGTTTAGCCTGGAGAGGAGGCAGCTGAGAGGTGATATGATCACCATCTTCAAGTACTTGAAGGGCTGTCATCTAGAGGATGATGTGGAATTTTTTCTATGGCCCCAGAAGGTAGAACCAGAACCAATGGGTTGATATTAAATCAAAAGCTTCCGGCTCAACATTAGGAAGAACTTCCTGACCGTTCGAGCGGTTCCTCAGTGGAACAGGCTTCCTCAGGAGGTGGTGGGCTCCTTCTTTGGAGGTTTTTCAACAGAGGCTAGATGGCCATATGACAGCAATGAAGATCCTGTGAATTTGAGGGGAGGTATTTGTGAGTTTCCTGCACTGTGCAGGGGGTTGAACTAGATGACCCTGGAGGTCCCTTCCAATGCTATGATTCTAAGGCAATAACAATCACCATCTTGATGCCCAATTATTTAATCCATTCATCCTGTATAGCAACAGGCAAAACCGGTGTAATGTTCTGTTTCACACATCCGCTTTTTCCTGGCTCCTCTATTCTCAACGTTTAAATTCCTTCCCACTTTCTTCAAACACTGGATCTATGACTTCTCCAATATTCATAACTTATTAATTAGAAATGGACTGAATAATTGGGCGTCAAGTTGACGATGTTGGGACTGTAATGCCTCCACCTTTGGATATATCCCTGTATGCTACGGTGCGTTGGGAACAGAAGTCAACGTGGCAGATGAGGTTCAATGTGGCCAAGCGCAAAGTAATGCACATCGGGGCCAAAATCTCAGCTACAAATACAAGTTGATGGGGTGTGAACTGGCAGAGACGGACCAAGAGAGAGATCTTGGGGTCGTGGTAGATAACTCACTGAAAATGTCGAGACAGTGTGCGATTGCAATAAAAAAGTCCAACGCCATGCTGGGAATTATTAGGAAGGGAATTGAAAACAAATCAGCCAGTATCATAATGCCCCTGTATAAATCAATGGTGCGGTCTCATTTGGAATATTGTGTACAATTCTGGTCACCGCACCTCAAAAAGGACATTATAGCATTGGAAAAAGTCCAGAAAAGGGCAACTAGAATGATTAAAGGTTTGGAACACTTTCCCTATAAAGAAGAATAAGAATTGCAGATTTATACCCCGCCCTTCTCTCTGAATCAGACTCAGAGCGGCTTACAATCTCCTACATCTTCTCCCCCCACAACAGACACCCTGTGAGGTGAGTGGGGCTGAGAGAGCTCTCTCAGCAGCTGCCCTTTCAAGGACAACTTCTGCCAGCTATGGCTGACCCAAGGCCATTCCAGCAGGTGCAAGTGGAGGAGTGCGGAATCAAACCCAGTGCTCCCAAATAAGAGTCCACGCACATAACCACTACACCAAAGAAAAGTTAAAACACTTGGGGCTCTTTAGCTTGGAGAAAGGTCGACCGCGGGATGACATGATAAGAGGTTTACAAGATTATGTATGGGATGGAGAAAGTAGAGAAAGAAGTCCTTTTCTCCCTTTCTCACAATACAAGAACTCATGGGCATTCAATGAAATTGCTGAGCAGTCGGGTAAGAACGGATAAAAGGAAGTACTTCACCCAAAGCTTGATTAACATGTGGCATTCACTACCACAGGAGGTGGTGGCAGCTACAACCATAGCCAGTTTCAAAAGGGGATTGGATAAAAATACGGAGCAAAGGTCCATCAGTGGCTTTTAGCCACAGCATATTGTTGGAACAGTCCGGGGCAGTGATGCTCTGTATTCTTGGTGCTTGGGGGTGGGGCAAAGTGGAAGGGCTTCTAGCCCCACTTGTGAACCTCCTGATGACATTTGGGGTTTTTTTTGGCCACTTTGTGACACAGAGTGTTGGACTGGATGGGCCATTGGCCTGATCCAACATGGCTTCTCTTCTGTTCTTATGTGACACAGAGCATTGGATTGGATGGGCCGTTGGCCTGATCCAACATGGCTTCTTGTATGTTCTTATGTGACACAGAGTGTTGGACTGGATGGGCCATTGGCCTGATCCAACATGGCTTCTCTTCTGTTCTTATGTGACACAGAGCATTGGATTGGATGGGCCGTTGGCCTGATCCAACATGGCTTCTCTTCTGTTCTTATGTGACACAGAGCATTGGATTGGATGGGCCGTTGGCCTGATCCAACATGGCTTCTTGTATGTTCTTATGTGACACAGAGTGTTGGACTGGATGGGCCATTGGCCTGATCCAACATGGCTTCTCTTCTGTTCTTCTGTGACACAGAGTATTGGATTGGATTGGCCGTTGGCCTGATCCAACATGGCTTCTCGTATGTTCTTATGTGAAACAGAGTGTTGGACTGGATGGGCCACTGGCCTGATCCAACATGGCTTCTCTTCTGTTCTTATGTGACACAGAATGTTGGACTGGATGGGCCACTGGCCTGATCCAACATGGCTTCTCTTATGTTCTTATGTGGCACAGCGTGTTGGACTGGATGGGCCATTGGCCTGATCCAACATGGCTTCTCTTATGTTCTTATGTGACACAGAGTGTTGGACTGGATGAGCCATTGGTCTGATCCAACATGGCTTCTCTTATGTTCTTATATGACACAGAATGTTGGACTGGATGGGCCACTGGCCTGATCCAACATGGCTTCTCTTATGTTCTTATGTGACACAGAGTGTTGGACTGGATGGGCCGTTGGCCTAATCCAACATGGCTTCTCTTATGTTCTTAAGTCAATCTTTATTTTTGACACTGAAGATTCTTTATTGTGTTATTGAAAAACGTTGACAGACATCTTTAGAGACGTTTTGATGCAAGGTTTCTGCCCTGTTCCACTTGGAGGTTTTTCAACAGAGGCTAGAGGGCCATATGACAGCACTGAGGATCCTGTGAATTTAGGGGGAGGGGTTTGTGAGTTTCCTGCATTGCACAGGGGGTTGGACTAGATGACCCTGGGGGTGCCTTCTAGGATTCTACGATTTCATATGGCACACAAAGCAAAGTCCTGCCTGAGGCTAATCCTGAAGCAAAATCTAACGAAGACGGCGTTGACAACCAGTATTGTAGATTAGTTAGATCAGGGGTCGAACTAATTTGTTACGAGGGTTGGATCTGACACAAATGAAAACTAGCTGGGTCAGGCCATGCGGAAGGATTTATACCCCACCCTTCATTTGGAGCCTCAGAGCGGCTTACAATCTCCTTCCTTTCCTCTCCCCACAACAGACACCCTGTGAGGTAGGTGGGGCTGAGAGAGCTCTGGGAGAACTTCTCTTGAGAGAACAGCTGAAAGAACTTGTGACTGATGCAAGGTCACCCGGCAGCTGCATGTGGAGGAGTGGGGAATCAAACTCAGTTCTCCCAATTAGAGTCCGCGCAGTTAACCACTATACCAAACTGGCTCTTACCGAACTTACATAAAATGTAACGCCAGGCAGCAGAGATACAAACTTTATAAAGGACACAAACACACATTTAAAGATTTTTTTAAAAAATTTAAAATAAAAACATGCTTAAAACATTATCACTCCTGCACTATTTTACTCAACAGTCTCTGAGATTATTGTATCAAATCATTGTATCAAATGTCTGTGCTGTAGAAAACATGAATATGCTGCTCAGGTCTGCATCTGTCAGCTGCAAATCTACTTCTGACAGAAACCTCATGGTCAGTGCTCTGAGCCTAGGACCAAGGGGTAAACATGAAATGGCTGGGCATTGTGAGTTTTTGTATATAAATGGCTTTGTGTGCTGGTCAAGAACATGTGATGTGGTCAAGAACAATTATGAAAAGCTCTGGCATAAAATAGAAGGTGATATGTTAAAATGGAATAAACAAAACATATCCATGCTGGGGAGGATATCTGCAATTAAAATGAATGTTCTACCAAGGATGATGTTTTTATTTCAAACTATCCCAATAGTGAAAGACAAGAAACAATTTAATCTGTGGCAAAGAAAAATTTCAGAGTTTATTTGGGCGGGCAAGAAACCAAGAATTAAAATGAAAATCTTAACAGATGCAAAAGAAAGAGGCGGCTTCCAACTACCTGATTTAATGCTATACCATGATGCAGTTTGTTTGGTATGGATTAAGGAATGGATGACTTTGATCAACAAAAAATTATTGGCGCTAGAAGGACATGGAAATATATTTGGTTGGCATGTGTATATGTACTACGGGAAAGAGAAGATGGATGGTTTTTTTCCACATCACTATATAAGGAGGAGTTTGCTGAATGCTTGGAAAAAATATAGTAAATATGGAGATGAGAGGAAACCACTTTGGATTGTGCCAACAGAAGTAATAAGTATGCCGCAAAGTGTAAGGGAAGGGAAATGGGCATCATACGAACAACTGCTAAAGTTCAAGGGGGGCAAAGTTGAAATAAAATCGATTGAAGAATTGCAGGACAAATTTGATTGGTTTCAGTTGTTACAAATTAAAAGCTTGATAGAGAAAGACATTAAAAGTACAGGTATAAGACGAGAGAAAACAGAAATGGAGAAAATGCTGCTGGGTGAGAATGAAAAATTGATTTCAAGGATGTATAAACTGTTATTGAAATGGTCTACAGAAGAAGAGGTGGTGAAGCCTCAAATGATTAAATGGGCGATTAATTTTAATAAAGAAATACAGATGGAGACGTGGGAACACCTATGGAAGAATTCAATGAAAATATCAACGTGCTATAACATAAAAGAGAACTGTTTCAAAATGCTGTACAGATGGTACATGACACCTAAAAAGTTAACAAAAATGAGTAATCAAGCCTCAGATAGGTGTTGGAAATGTAAAAAACATGAAGGTTCTTTTTACCACATGTGGTGGACTTGTGAAAAGGCGAAACAATTTTGGACAATGATTCAACAGGAGATCTCGAAAATCTTAGGTTATAATATTAAGAGAGCACCAGATGTCTTTCTGGTGGGGTTACAAATGGAAAGCTTTCCGAAGCAAGACAGAACATTGTTGTGGTATTTGCTTTCAGCTGCGAGAACATTGTATGCGCAAATGTGGAAGCAAGACAGAATACCTGAAAAATGGGACTGGGTCTTAAAGGTTCTTAACTGGAGTGAAATGGATAAACTTACTAGAATCTTAAAAGACAACAACTTGGAGAAATTTAAAGAAGACTGGAGTAAATTTCAAAGTTACGTGGAAATACAATGGAGGGTGAAGAGTCATTTAGTGGTTTATGACAACATTATCTGAAATTTAAATGATAAAGAAGAATTGTGATTGATGAATTAGTAGAATATAGTTACATGGTAATTATGCATATATGAGTTAAGATAAAACGAAGACCGTTGGGATTCCGGAGTTGATTTTATAACTTTGTGTTTTGTGTTTAATAAGCATTAAGTGAATTACAGAGAAAGGGTTGGAGAAAGATAACTCTCTGTGTAAAAATTTTATAATGGTGAAAAGATATTTAGTAGTGTATGACAATATTAATTGAACTTTTAATGATAAAGAGGTATTGTGCTATTGTGATAAAAGTATTAGTAGAACATAGCTACTTGGTAAATATATATATATATATATATATATATATATATATATATATATATGAGAGTTAAGATAAGACTAAGATAGAGGGAACTCTGGAACTGAATTAATAATTATGAGTGTTGTGTTTAATAAGCGCTAAGTGATTATTAGAGAGAAGGTTAGTGAATGATATATATATTTTTTTCTTCTCTAAAGATTCTATAATTGTGAATTTACCTTTAATATGCTTTTAATTTGTTTTAAGTACCGGCGGAGGTCATGAATAAGAGAGGGGGGGGGGGGAGGAAATATGTAATGTATTGGAGAAGTAGATTTGAATTTGAATAGATGAATGTATTTCAATATATTGCAAAATAAAAGCTTGGTTACAAAAAAAAAAAGAACATGTGATGGCATCATGACATAGAGCGAGGGATAGGTCTTTGTCCACAAAATTGTAGTCTTCCCACTTAGATCTATCAGAAAACTCCCATGAGGCAGTGGAAGAACAGAGAGACAGCCATGTACAGTGGTCAGTATCAGCATGCTATCTGGAAGCCTAGGTCCAAAATTCCCAGTCTGCAAAAAAGTGCTGGGTGAACTTGGTCTGGACATGCACACTCAGCCTAATCCACCTCACTGGCTTGTTGTTATGGTTATTCCTCATCTAAAAAGTCCACATTGCTTTCCTACTGAGGAAGACTGGATCATGAGGGCATGAGTACAATGGAAAAGAGAAGGGGAACCCATTACATCCAGGAAAGCCACAGCATAACAAGCCCAACAACTCAAACAACCTAAACAGCACTCAATATGTTTTGAAATTTAAAAAAAATAACAAGATATTTCATTTAACACGGGAAAGTTCAAGTGAAATCAGGGGCTGAAATTTCTGAAGTAACTCAAGGTAGATAACTCTGAGGTAAACCCATAAAAAAAAACCCCAAAAAGGAGGTGGGCTTAACTCAAAGCCCGGAATTAAAAACCAGAAGGTTAATGACAGCACATTATTAACCAGAAGGTTAGTGACAGTGCCTGCCTCCCCCCCGGTGACAGGATCTTGGGGTGGGAGGTGGACCGCCACACTCCCCCTCTGGCCTGAGAGGCAATGACCTGCCTGCCACAGTGTTGTACAGATGGATTCTGGGAGTGGCCACCCTTTCCCCTGCCAAGCTTTGGAGGGCTAAGATTGGTGTTTCCAAGGCTGCAGAAATCTATCCCCCCGTTGCCTCGACAATTGATTCATCAGCATCAGTGCGTCTGGCCGACAAACCGCTCCCACAAACTGTATGAACCTCCCTGAAAATTGATTCGGTTCATGGGTGGTTCGCGGGAGAAGCGACGGCACGAACGGCGGTTCGAGAACCACAAATTGGACCCTCTTTGTAAATCGGTTTGTGCCCATCCCTGTTGCTACCATGTATTTTAACAGAAGGAGACGGATGTGAGGAAGGTTTTATTCAAAAGATTCTGTTCCTCTTCCTCCCCCCCCCGCAAAAAAAAAAAAAACCTGTCAGAAGGTTGGATGGGCATTCCCTGTCTCCTCAAACTTACTGAAAAGGCATATGACAGCTTCCAGAGAAATAACTAGAAAAAGCAGGGGGGTGGGTTTTAGCAGGAGCTCCTTTGCATATTTAGGCCACACCACCTGATGTAGCCAATCCTCTGAGAGCTTACAAGACTCTTTTTTTGTAACCTCTTGGAGGATTGGCTACATCAAGGGGGTGTGGCCTAATAGGCAAAGGAGCGCCTGCTAGCATTCCACTCCTGAGAAAAAGCAATTGGTATTAAAAGTTACCAGAAGAGGTCTTCTTCAGCAAGAACTGCCGACCCTTTTCTCTATGAATTGCACACACACACACGCACGCTGCCCCGATCCCCACAAACCGGAGCCGAGCGCCACCTCAGCTGTTGTTTGCGCTAACCCTTACTTTTCCCTGGCAAGCTCCCACCGTGTTATAAAAGGCAGAGCTTTCTAATATAGTCTGGTACAAATGGAAGGCCGCGGCATCTCCAGCGACGACTTCTGGGCGTGGAGAGAGGCCAAAAGAGATGTTCTGGACCCGCAAACGGGTTTGCTGCCTCCCATGTTGAAAACACAACTACATTCTGCTCTGCTTGGGATGCTCTTTTGTTCGGACGCTCAGCGCTCGGACAGCGCTCGCAAAGTGCTCCGAAGGCGAGCGCTCCAACGTCGGTGCCGCGCCGAAAGAATCACCCTTATTGGCACCTTTTCGTCCCCGTCTCCTCCGACAACAGGGACCCCAGCGAAGTGTCTCCAAATTCAATCCAGTTCCAACAGGAGGTCATGGTAGCCTTCCGGAAGAGCGACAACCTCTTCCGCGGGTTTCAGCGTCTCCATCACTTCCGGAGAAACCATCAGCCACGTCAGTGGGCCGAGACGCCGTTGCACGCAGCTGTGGCAGAGGTAGCCCTCGGGACCATGGGTGCTGTTGCTCTGTTGGGGAAGAAGTTCAGAGAGACAATGACCCCTGATGCTTCCTTACCGCTCAGGAACACGTTTGCCCAAATTAGGGTTGCCAAAGCCTAGATCGGAGGGGACCAATCAGTGGCTCGGGAGGCACATGTGGCTCATTCACACATATAGTGTGGCTCTCGATAGGTCCATCAGTGGCTATTAGCCACACTGTGTGTGTGTGTGTGTGTGTATATAATTTTTTTGGCCACTGTGTGACACAGTGTTGGACTGGATGGGCCACTGGCCTGATCCAACATGGCTTCTCTTCTGTTCTTATGTGACACAGAGTGTTGGACTGGAGGGGCCATTGGCCTGATCCAACATGGCTTCTCTTATGTTCTCATGTGACACAGAGTGTTGGACTGGATGGGCCACTGGCCTGATCCAACATGGCTTCTCTTATGTTCTCATGTGACACAGAGTGTTGGACTGGATGGGCCACTGGCCTGATCCAACATGGCTTCTCTTATGTTCTCATGTGACACAGAGTGTTGGACTGGATGGGCCACTGGCCTGATCCAACATGGCTTCTCTTCTGTTCTTATGTGACACAGAGTGTTGGAATGGAGGGGCCATTGGCCTGATCCAACATGGCTTCTCTTCTGTTCTTATGTGACACAGAGTGTTGGAATGGAGGGGCCATTGGCCTGATCCAACATGGCTTCTCTTCTGTTCTTATGTGACACAGAGTGTTGGACTGGATGGGCCACTGGCCTGATCCAACATGGCTTCTCTTATGTTCTCATGTGACACAGAGTGTTGGACTGGATGGGCCACTGGCCTGATCCAACACGGGTTCTCTTATGTTCTTATGTGACACAGAGTGTTGGAATGGAGGGGCCATTGGCCTGATCCAACATGGCTTCTCTTATGTTCTTATGTGACACAGAGTGTTGGAATGGAGGGGCCATTGGCCTGATCCAACATGGCTTCTTTTATGTTCTTATGTGACACAGAGTGTTGGACTGGAGGGGCCATTGGCCTGATCCAACATGGCTCCTCTTCTGTTTTTATGAGACACAGAGTGTTGGACTGGATCGGCCATTGGCCTGATCCAACATGGCTTCTCTTATGTTCTTAATTACAATTAGAACATTTTATGGTGCTGTATTTGTCTATTTACATCACTTCCCCAAGTCAAGCCAGCTGGTGGATTGGAGAACACATTTAAATGGCTTGGAGAACGCATTTAAAGTTGCTTTCTTTCCACCTCACCCCCTGCCCATCTATTTGCTTTCATTCCAGCTTTCCTTCCTTCCTGTCTCGCAGCTCTCAAACATCGGACATTCATGTCTTGCAGAAGGAGGAGGGCTGGGGAACTTATGATACAACAGCCAGCAAACAGGGAGAGGAGACGGGAAGGGAGGATGGAAAGCGCTGCTCCGTCAGCAACGACCTCTCAAACGCACAGCTGAGCAAACAGGACACGTACGTAAGAAAACGGCCTCTTCTTCATGGTCAGGAAAGAGTTGGGAGGAATAGGATTGAGGCACCCCACGACAGAGCACTGAACTGGCTGCTCCTTGCAGACCTCGCTGGTCAGCTCTGGCCTTAAGAAATACTCCTGGAAAAGAAGATGAGACATTAACGGGGGGGAAGAGGAGGAGACACACGAAACCAGAGGTGGCCAGACTTGCTTAGCATAAGAGCCACACATCAGATGTTTGAGAGCCACAAGACATGAATGTCGGATGTTTGGGGGAGGGAGGGAGGGAGGGAGAAGGAAGGAAGGAAGGAAGGAAGGAAGGAAGGAAGGAAGGAAGGAAGGAAGGAAGGAAGGAAGGAAGGAAGGAAGGAAGGAAGGAAGGAAGGAAGGAAGGAAAATAGATGGGGGAAGGAGGAGGGAAGGAAAGGTGGGAAAAAGCAACTTTGGGTGCATATGAGAGCTAGTTTGGTGTAGTGGTTAAGTGTGTGGACTCTTATCTGAGAGAACCGGGTTTGAGTCCCCACTCCTCCACTTGCACCTGCTGGAATGGCCATAGGTCAGCCAAAGCTCTCTTATCTGGGAGAACCGGGCTTGATTCCCACTCCTCCACTTGCAGCTGCTGGAATGGCCTTGGGTCAGCCAGGGCTCTCTTATCTGGGAGAACTGGGTTTGATTCCCCACTCCTCCACTTACACCTGCTGGAATGGCCTTGGGTCAGCCAGAGCTCTCTTATCTGTGGGAACCAGGTTTGATTCCCCACTCCTCCACTTGCCCCTGCTGGAATGGCCTTGGGTCAGCCAGAGCTCTCTTATCTGGGAGAACCGGGCTTGATTCCCCACTCCTCCACTTGCAGCTGCTGGAATGGCCTTGGGTCAGCCAGAGCTCTCTTATCTGGGAGAACCGGGCTTGATTCCCCACTCCTCCACTTGCAGCTGCTGGAACGGCCTTGGGTCAGCCAGAGCTCTCTTATCTGGGAGAACTGGGTTTGATTCCCCACTCCTCCACTTGCAGCCACTGGAATGGCCTTGGGTCAGCCACAGCTCTCTTATCTGGGAGAACCGGGTTTGATTCCCCACTCCTCCACTTGCAGCTGCTGGAACGGCCTTGGGTCAGCCAGAGCTCTCTTATCTGGGAGAACCGGGTTTGATTCCCCACTCCTCCACTTGCAGCTACTGGAATGGCCTTGGGTCAGCCAGAGCTCTCTTATCTGGGAGAACTGGGTTTGATTCCCACTCCTCCACTTGCAGCTGCTGGTTAACCATGGCTCTCGCAAGAGTTGTCCTTGTAGATACATCCAAGCGGGCAGCCGTGCTGGTCTGAAGCAGTTGAACAAAGCAGGAGTCAAGTGGCACCTTTAAAACCAACCAAGTTTTATTCAGAACCTAAGTTTTCGTGTGCTCTCTAAACACACTTCATCAGATGGAGAATCAGGCATAGTGGCCCACAATACCTGATCCCCTCGTCTGATGAAGTGTGCTTAGAGAGCACAGGAACGCTTAGGAGCTGAATAAAACTTGATTGGTCTTAAAAGTGCCACTTCACTCCTGCTTTGTTCAAGAGTTGTCCTTGAAAGGGTAGCTTCCGTGGGAGGTCTCTCAGCCTCACCCACCTCACAGGGTGTCTGTTGTGGGGGAGGAAGGTAAAGGAGATTGTGAGCCGCTCTGAGACTCTTCGGAGTGGAGGGCGGGATATAAATCCAATATCTTCATCTACCTCACAGGGTGTCTGTTGTGGGGGAGGAAGGTAAAGGAGATTGTGAGCCGCTCTGAGACTCTTTGGAGTGGAGGGCGGGATATAAATCCAATATCTTCATCTACCTCACAGGGTGTCTGTTGTGGGGGAGGAAGGGAAAGGAGATTGTGAGCTGCTCTGAGACTCTTTGGAGTGGAGGGCGGGATATAAATCCAATATCTTCATCTACCTCACAGGGTGTCTGTTGTGGGGGAGGAAGGGAAAGGAGATTGTGAGCTGCTCTGAGACTCTTTGGAGTGGAGGGCGGGATATAAATCCAATATCTTCATCTACCTCACAGGGTGTCTGTTGTGGGGGAGGAAGGTAAAGGAGATTGTGAGCCGCTCTGAGACTCTTCGAAGTGGAGGGCGGGATTTAAATCCAATATCTTCATCTACCTCACAGGGTGTCTGTTGTGGGGGGAAAGGTAAAGGAGATTGTGAGCCCCTCTGAGACTCTTCGGAGTGGAGGGCAGGATATAAATCCAATATCTTCATCTACCTCACAGGGTGTCTGTTGTGGGGGAGGAAGGGAAAGGAGATTGTGAGCCGCTCTGAGGCTCTTCGGAGCGGAGGGCGGGATATAAATCCAATATCTTCATCTACCTCACAGGGTGTCTGTTGTGGGGGAGGAAGGGAAAGGAGATTGTAGCCGCTCTGAGACTCTGAGATTTGGAGTGGAAGGGGGAAATAAATCCAATATATTCTTCATTCTCCAAGCCGCCAGTTGGCTCAGTTTGAATAAGTTATTTAAAGAGATAAATGCCGTTTCCAAGTCAGCCAATGGGGCGGTGGGGGCTTTGAGAGCCACATATGGCTCCCGAGCCGCAGTCTGGCCACCCTTGCAGGAGACCGTGGTTTCTGAGCAAAAGCTCCTTTCAGGATGGGGGGGGGGCACTGTTAGAAGAGTGCTGGAGTGCGGGTCCATCCAGTCCAGCATCCTGTCTCACACAGGGGACAACCAGTTCCTATGGACAGCCAGCAACACAGCAGGGAGGCTGAGGTCTCCAAAAGAAAGAAGAGCCCTGCTGGATCAGTCCAATGGGCCATCTACTCCAGCATCCTGTCTCGCACAGCAGCCAAACAGTTCCTCTAGAGGGTCGGCGACAGAGCACAGAGGCTGAAGCCTTCATAAGAACCTGAGAAGAGCCCTGTTGGATCAGACCAGTGAGGGTCCATCTAGTCCAGCGTCATTCCTCACACAGTGGCCAACCAGTTCCTCTGGAGGGCCAACAACAGGGCACAGAGGCCGAGGCCTTCATAAGAACATCAGAAGAGCCCTGCTGGATCAGACCAGTGAGGGTCCATCTAGTCCAGCCTCCTGTCTCACATGGTGGCCAGCCAGTTCCTCTGGAGGGCCAACAACAGGGCAGAGAGGCTGAGGTCTTCATAAGAACCTCAGAAGAGCCCTGCTGGATCAGACCAGGGAGGGTCCATCTAGTCCAGCCTCCTGTCTCACACAGTGGCCAGCCAGTTCCTCTGGAGTGCCAACAACAGGGCATAGAGGCCAAGGCCTTCATAAGAACATCAGAAGAGCCCTGCTGGATCAGACCACTGAAGGTCCATCTAGTCCAGACTCCTGTCTCACACAGGGGCCAACCAGTTCCTCTGGTGGGCCAACAACAGGGCAGAGAAGCCGAGACCTTCATAAGAACCTCATAAGAGCCGTGCTGGCAATAAGAAGGCAAATAAGAGACAATATGTATGGAGAACTGGCGGGTTTTTCTATAAACAAAGAAAAATCGAAAATCCTAAGAAAGAACCTGTCATTAAGCAAACAGAAAGAGTTACAAAATGTTACTGGATGCGAAGTTACCTCAAAAGTAAAATATTTAGGTGTGGAGATTGCGATGAGGAACATTGATTTATACAAGAACAATTACAAAAAGCTTTGGCATAAAATTGAAGAGGATATGTTAGAGTGGAATAAATTGAATCTATCCACGCTGGGGAGGATATCCGCAATTAAAATGAATGTTCTACCAAGAATTATGGGGTTTTTTTCAAACCATAAGAAACAATTTAATCTTTGGCAAAGAAAGATTTCAGAATTTGTATGGGCGGGCAAAAAAACCAAGAATTAAAATGAAAATTCTGACGGATGCAAAAGAATGAGGTGGCTTCCAACGACCTGATTTAAGGTTATACCATGATGCGGTTTGTTTGGTATGGATTAAGGACTGGATAACTTTGCTTAATAGAAAATTATTGGCATTAGAAGGCCATGGAAATATTTTTGGTTGGCATGACTATATGTATTATGGGAAGGAGAAGATGGATGGACTTTTCTCACACCATTATATAAGGAGGAATTTGTTGAATACCTGGAAAAAATATATTAAATATGGTGATGAGAGAAAACCACTTTGGATTGTGCCAACAGAAGTTATAAAGTTGTCTTCTAATCCACAGGAAGAAAAATATGTATCATACAAACAACTGCTAAAGATTCATGGAGGCAAAGTAGAATTGAAACCGGCCGAAGAGTTGCAGGGTAAGTTTAATTGGTTTCAAATGCAACAAATTAAAAGCTTGGTAGTGGATGATATTAGGAATACAGGTATAAGGCATGAACAAACAGAAATGGAAAAAATGCTGTTGGGTGAGAATGAAAAACTGATTTCAAGGATTTATAAGCTGTTACTGAAATGGTCTACAGAAGAGGAGGTGGTGAAACCTCAAATGATTAAATGGGCAATAAATTTTAACAAGGAAATACAAATGGAGACGAGGGAACACCTATGGAAGAACTCTATGAAAATATCGACATGCTATAACATAAAAAAGAACTGTTTGAAAATGCTGTATAGGTGGTATACGACACCTAAAACATTAGCAAAAATGAACAACCAAGCTTCAGATAGGCGTTGGAAATGTAAAAAACACGAAGGTTCTTTCTACCGTATGTGGTGGACTTGCGAAAAGGCGAAACAATTTTGGCTTATGATTCAACAAGAGATTTCGAAAATCTTGGGATATAATACTAAGAGAGCACCGGATGTCTTTCTGGTGGGATTACAAATGGAAAGCTTTCCGAAGCGAGACAGGACATTGCTGTGGTATTTGCTTTCAGCTGCGAGAACATTGTATGCACAAATGTGGAAGCAAGACAAAATACCAGAAAAATGGGACTGGGTCTTAAAAGTACTAAACTGGAGTGAAATGGACAAACTTACTAGAATCTTAAAAGACTGTAATCAGGAGAAATTCAAAGAAGACTGGGAGAAGTTTCAAAACTATGTGGAGAAACAATGGGAAGTGAAGAGACATTTAGTGGTTTTTGATAACATTAACTGAACTTTCAAGGGGAAGAGAAGAACTGTGATTATTGATATTTGATTTAATATGCAAGTTAGATGAATAAGAATTAAGTAGAGGATAAAGTATAATAATCATTTTTGAGTTAAGGTAATGGCAATTTTTAGAGAAGATTCTATAATTGTGAATTTTACCTTTAGATTGTTTTTTATATATTTTAAATACCGGCGGAGGTCATGAATTAGAGGTGAGGGGGGGGGGATTTGTAATGTATTGGCTGATTATTTTTGGGTTTTGATAGAAGTATATTTTTCAATATATTGCAAAAATAATAAAAATTGATTTACATAAAAAAGAGCCGTCCTGGCTCAGACCAGTGGTCTGTCTAGTCCAGCAACCTGTCTCACGCAATTTCTCTGGTTAGCCAAAAATAGGACAGTGAGGCTGAGGACATTCCCTTGATGTCGTTCTCCTTGCACTGAGTTTTAGAGGTTTACTGCTCCTGAACACGGAGGTTCCCTTTAGTCTCCACAGCCAGTAGATGTTAATAGAACTATCCACCATGTAGATAAATTTATCCTCCATTCTCTGTGAATGATGGAAATTCCAACTGTTTCACATGTGAGCCTCTATTTAGTTTGGGGTGTGTATGAGGGAACCGTGGCACACTTAAATTGCCACTTTGGGCCTGTGTCCCACCAGTTGTTTGGACTGTACAAGAGAACAGTTTCCTTTCTTGCTTATTTTAAAAATAAGCACCGCTCTCTCTCTCTCTCTCTCTCTCTTCCAAAAGCAAGATTTAGCATTGAAATAGTTTTGCACATATAAAAACATTTTCATTGTTCCTTCCCTTCACTCCAGACCGTCTGCTCTTGCTGTAAACCTTCACTCTCTTTAGAATAGCATATAAACATATGAAGCTGCCATCTACTGGATCAGACCCTCGGTCCATCAAAGTCAGTATTGTCCACTCAGACTGGCAGCGGCTCTCCACGGTCCCAAGCTGAGGTTTTTCACGCCTACTTGCCTGGACCCTTTTTAGTTGGAGATGCCGGGGATTGAACCTGGGACCTCCTGCTTACCAAGCAGAGGCTCTACACTGAGCCACTGTCCCTCCCTTAAAACTAGGTTCAAATGAACATATATGAACACATGAAGCTGCCTTCTACTGAATCAGACCCCCCTGGGTCCATCAAAGTCAGTATTGTCTACTCAGACTGGCAGCAGCTCTCCAAGGTCTCAAGCTGAGGTTTTTCACGCCTACTTGCCTGGACCCTTTTAGTTGGAGATGCCAGGGATTGAACCTGGGACCTTCTGTTTACCAAGCAGAGGCTCTACCACTGAGCCACCATCCCTCCCCTGACTGTCAGTGGCTCTCCAGAGTCTCCAGCGGAGGTTTTTCACGCCTACTTGCCTGGACCCCTTTTAGCTGGAGATGCCGGGGATTGAACCTGGGACCTTCTGCTTACCAAGCGGAGGCTCTACCACTGAGCTATAGCCCGCTTCATGGCTCTCCAGGGTCTCAAGCTGAGGTTTTTCACGCCTACTTGCCTGGACCCTTTTTAGTCGGAGATGTCGGGGATCGAACCTGGGGCCTTTTGCTTACCAAGCAGAGGCTCGGCCACTGAGCCACCGTCCCTGTGCAGCGTAACAATCTGATGCATTCAGGAAATACTCTGCCGAGTATTTTATCAGCTTCTCCAAAATCAGGTTGGTGACGTGCACAAAAGACGTTCCCAAATTGCAGAGTGGCGGGGTGGGGGGGAGGGTTTTCACTCACCCCAGCCAAGGTCAAGAGATGGCACAGAACCTGCGGCATGATGAGACGCCTCTTGGCCCGAGTCACCGCGACGTAGAGCAAATTCCATTCATCGGCCGGGATTCTGTCTGCAGGGAGATTCAAGACAGACAGGTGGACAGGCAGGCAGATCAGATAACGAAATACGGCATTAGAAAAACAACAACCCTGTATACTGAACGCTACTCCAGGGGAGGTCTTACCAGACAGAGCCAAGCAATATCATCACTTCCAGATCACGTGATGCGATGGTATCGCTTTACTCTGCTCCGGTAAGACCTCACCTGGAGTCTTGTGTTCAGTTTTTGGGCACCACATTTTAAGAAGGATAGAGACAAGCTGGAACGGGTCCAGAGGAGGGCGACGAAGATGGTGAGGGGTCTGGAGACCAAGTCCTATGAGGAAAGGCTGAAGGAGCTGGGGATGTTTAGCACGGAGAGGAGGCGGCTGAGAGGTGGTAGGATCACCATCTTCAAGTCCTTGAAGGGCTGTCATGTAGAGGATGGTGTGGGATTGTTTTCCGTGGCGTCAGAAGGTAGGACGAGAACCACTGGGTTGAACTTAAATCAAGAGCGTTTCTGGCTAACATTAGGAAGAACTTCCTGACTGTTAGAGCGGTTTCTCGGTGGAACAGGCTTTGAAACAGAGGCTAGATGGCCATCTGACAGCAATGAAGATCCTGTGAATTTAGGGGGAGGTGTTTGTGAGTTTCCTGCATTGTGCAGAGGGTTGGACTAGATGACCCCAGAGGTCCCGTCCAGCTTTATGATTCTATAATTCCTCGGGAGGTGGTGGGCTCTCCTTCCTTGGAGGTTTTTTAAGCAGAGGCTAGATGGCAATCCTGTGAATTTAGGGGGAGGTGTTTGTGAGTTTCCTGCATTGTGCAGACGGTTGGACTAGATGACCCCAGAGGTACCATCCAGCTTTATGATTCTATGATTCCTCGGGAGGTGGTGGGCTCTCCTTCCTTGGAGGTTTTTCAACAGAGGCTAGATGGCCATCTGACAGCAATGGAGATCCTGTGAATTTAGGGAGAGGTGTTCGTGAGTCTCCTGCATTGTGCAGGGGGGTTGGACTAGATGACCCTGGAGATCCCTTGCAACTCTATGATTCTATGAAGGGCTGGTTGCAAAGTTATTTACTCCACAGATCATTCGTGAGGAAGGGGAGTAAAGAACACGGATGAAAATTCAGTGCAGATAGATCAAGATGGGCCCCATTTCCCATGGGAAATGATCTGGAACTCCCCTTCCATAGAGACTAAAAGCACTGGTATGCAACTCCAATTTTTTACAATGTATTCACTTTGGTATTTAAACCCTGTTGCAATGAGCCTATTCTCCAAGGTCTCAAGACTAGATTGCTGGAGGAATTGTAAAACTAAAGGATCCCCGTATCATACGTGGGCAAGTGATGCTCTGTATTCTTGGTGCTTAGGAGGGGCAGCAGTGGGAGGGCTTCTGGAGTTCTCGCCCCACCAGTGCTCCTCCTGATGGCAAGGGTTTTGGCCACTGTGTGACACAGGGTGTTGGACTGGATGGGCCACTGCCTTATCCAACATGGCTTCTCTTATGTTCTTATGTGACACAAAGTGTTGGACTGGAGGGGCCACTGGCCTGATCCAACATGGCTTCTCTTACGTTCTTATGTGACACAGAGGGTTGGACTGGATGGACCATTGGCCTGATCCAACATGGCTTGTCTTATATTCTTATGTGACACAGAGGGCTGGACTGGATGGGCCATTGGCCTGATCCATCATGGCTTCTCTTATGTGACACAGAGGGTTGGACTGGATGGGCCATTGGCCTGATCCAACATGGCTTCTCTTATGTTCTTATGTGACACAGAGTGTTGGACTGGATGGGCCATTGGCCTGATCCAACATGGCTTCTCTTATGTTGTTATGTGACAGTGTTGGACTGGATGGGCCATTGGCCTGATCCAACATGGCTTCTCTTATGTTCTTATGTGACACAGAGTGTTGGACTGGATGGGCCATTGGCCTGATCCAACATGGCTTCTCTTATGTTCTTATGTGACAGTGTTGGACTGGATGGGCCATTGGCCTGATCCAACATGGCTTCTCTTCTGTTCTTATGTGACACAGAGTGTTGGACTGGATGGGCCATTGGCCTGATCCAACATGGCTTCTCTTCTGTTCTTCTGTTCTTAGAAGGACCGGCCGTTTGGCTATGGTGCCTTCAAGGATTCCACAGACCAGGGGAGGGGATACCCTGAAGAAAGGCTGACTTACCGACGTGGAAGCCTGGAATCCTCCCAAGGTTGTGCCGCTCTAAAGGGACGGCCGCAAAGTCATCGGCTACTTGGACGGTGTCAAATTCGAGCCCTTTGGCCTTATGGACGGTCCCCAGGACGAAATCTGGAACGTAAACCAAAAGCATGAAGTCCACGCGAAGAATGCTGAAGTTTGCAAGCGGCTGCGCATGTACTGAAGCAACTGCTGTATGATTACTGATTACGAATGACACTGCCACAGTTGCCACTGGTGCGCAGAAGGTCCCAGAATTGGGAAAAGAAGAAGAATTGCAGATTTATACCCTGCCCTTCTCTCTGAATCAGAGACTCAGAGCGACTTACAATCTCTTATATCTTCTCTTCTCACAACAGACACCCTGTAAGGTGGGCGGGGCTGGGAGAGCTTTTTACAGAAGCTGCCCTTTCAAGGACAACCTCTGCCAGAGCTCTGGCTGACCCGAGGCCATCTCAGCAGGTGCAAGTGGAGGAGTGCGGAATCACACCCTGTTCTCCCAGATAAGAGAGCTCTGGCTGGCCCAAGGCCATTCCAGCAGGTGCAAGTGGAGGAGTGCGGAATCACACCCTGTTCTCCCAGATAAGAGAGCTATGGCTGACCCAAGGCCATTCCAGCAGCTGCAAGTGGAGGAGTGGGGAATCAAACCCAGTTCTCCCAGATAAGAGAGCTCTGGCTAACCCAAGGCCATTCCAGCAGCTGCAAGTGGAGGAGGGGGGAATCAAACCCGGTTCTCCCAGATAAGAGAGCTATGGCTGACCCAAGGCCATTCCAGCAGCTGCAAGTGGAGGAGTGGGGAATCAAACCCGGTTCTCCCAGGTAAGAGAGCTATGGCTGACCCAAGGCCATTCCAGCAGCTGCAAGTGGAGGAGTGAGGAATCAAACCCAGTTCTCCCAGATAAGAGAGCTCTGGCTAACCCAAGGCCATTCCAGCAGCTGCAAGTGGAGGAGGGGGGAATCAAACCCGGTTCTCCCAGATAAGAGAGCTATGGCTAACCCAAGGCCATTCCAGCAGCTGCAAGTGGAGGAGGGGGGAATCAAACCCGGTTCTCCCAGATAAGAGAGCTATGGCTGACCCAAGGCCATTCCAGCAGCTGCAAGTGGAGGAGGGGGGAATCAAACCCGGTTCTCCCAGGTAAGAGAGCTCTGGCTGACCCAAGGCGATTCCAGCAGCTGCAAGTGGAGGAGTGGGGAATCAAACCCGGTTCCCCCAAGTAAGAGAGCTCTGGCTGACCCGAGGCCATTCCAGCAGCTGCAAGTGGAGGAGTGGGGAATCAAACCCAGTTCTCCCAAGTAAGAGAGCTCTGGCTGACCCGAGGCCATTCCAGCAGCTGCAAGTGGAGGAGAGGGGAATCAAACCCGGTTCTCCCAGATAAGAGAGCTCTGGCTGACCCAAGGCCATTCCAGCAGGTGCAAGTGGAGAAGAGGGGAATCAAACCCGGTTCTCCCAGATAAGAGAGCTATGGCTGACCCAAGGCCATTCCAGCAGCTGCAAGTGGAGGAGAGGGGAATCAAACCCGGTTCTCGCAGATAAGAGAGCTCTGGCTGACCCGAGGCCATTCCAGCAGCTGCAAGTGGAGGAGTGGGGAATCAAACCCGCTTCTCCCAGATAAGAGTCTGCACACTTAACCACTACACCAAACTGGGGAATCAAACATTGTTCTCCCAGATAAGAGTCCACACACTTAACCACTACACCAAACTGGGGAATCGAACCCTGTTCTCCCAGATAAGAGTCTGCACACTTAACCACTACACCAAACTGGGGAATCGAACCCCGTTCTTCCCAGATAAGAGTCCACACACTTAACCACTACACCAAACTGGGGAATCAAACCCCGTTCTCCCAGATAAGAGTCCGCACACTTAACCACTACACCAAACTGGGGAATCGAACCCCGTTCTCCCAAGTAAGAGTCCGTGCACTTAACCACTACACCAAACTGGGGAACCAAACCCTGTTCTCCCAGATAAGAGTCTGTGCACTTAACCACTACACCAAACTGGGGAATCTAACTCAGTTAAGAACATAACAACATAAGAGAAGCCATGTTAGATCAGGCCAATGGCCCATCCAGTCCAACATTCTGTGTCACACAGCGGCCAAATATATATATATATATATATATATATATATATATATTTATATTTATATATATATATTTTTATATATATATATATATATATATATATATATATATATATATATATATATATATATATATATATATAATATATATATATATATATATTATATATATATAAACCCCTCTTGAAGGTGGCCATGCTTGTGGCCGCCACCACCTCCCGTGGCAGTGAATTCCACATGTTAATCACCCTTTGGGTGAAGAAGTACTTCCTTTTATCCGTTTTAACCTGTCTGCTCAGCAATTTCATCGAATGCCCCACGAGTTCTTGTATTGTGAGAAAGGGAGAAAAGTACTTCTTTCTCTACTTTCTCCATCCCATGCATTATTTTGTAAACCTCTATCATGTCACCCCTCAGTCGACGTTTTTCCAAGCTAAAGAGCCCCAAGCGTTTCAACCTTTCTTCATGGGAAGGTGTTCCAGCCCTGTAATCATTCTAGTTGTCCTTTTGTGGACTGTGTGCAGTTCTGATCGCCGCACCTCAAAAAGGATATTATAGCATTGGAGAAAGTCCAGAAAAGGGCAACTAGAATGATTAAAGGGCTGGAACACTTTCCCTATGAAGAAAGGTTGAAACGCTTGGGACTCTTTAGTTTGGAGAAAACGTCGACTGCGGGGGTGACATGATAGAGGTTTACAAGATAATGCATGGGATGGAGAAAGTAGAGAAAGAAGTACTTTTCTCCCTTTCTCACAATACAAGAACTCGTGGGCATTCGATGAAATTGCTGAGCAGACAGGTTAAAACGGATAAAATGAAGTACTTCTTCACCCAAAGGGTGATTAACATGTGGAATTCACTGCCACAAGAGGTGGTGGTGGCCACAAGCATAGCCACCTTCAAGAGGGGTTTAGATAAAAATATGGAGCAGAGGTCCATCACTGGCTATTAGCCACAGTGTGTGTGTATGTATAAAATTTTTTGCCACTGTGTGACACAGAGTGTTGGACTGGATGGGCCATTGGCCTGATCCAACATGGCTTCTCTTATGTTCTTATGTGACACAGAGTGTTGGACTGGATGGGCCACTGGCCTGATCCAACATGGCTTCTCTTCTGTTCTTATGTGACACAGAGTGTTGGACTGGATGGGCCATTGGCCTGATCCAACATGGCTTCTCTTATGTTCTTATATGACACAGAGTGTTGGACTGGATGGGCTATTGGCCTGATCTAACATGGCTTCTCTTATGTTCTTATGTGACACAGAGTGTTGGACTGGATGGGCCATTGGCCTGATCCAACATGGTTTCTCTTATGTTCTTATGTGACACAGAGTGTTGGACTGGATGGGCCACTGGCCTGATCCAACATGGCTTCTCTTATGTTCTTATGTGACACAGAGTGTTGGACTGGATGGGCCATTGGCCTGATCCAACATGGCTTCTCTTATGTTCTTATGTGACACAGAGTGTTGGACTGGATGGGCCATTGGCCTGATCTAACATGGCTTCTCTTATGTTCTTATGTGACACAGAGTGTTGGACTGGATGGACCACTGGCCTGATCTAACATGGCTTCTCTTATGTTCTTATGTGACACAGAGTGTTGGAGTGGATGGGCCATTGGCCTGATCCAACAGGGCTTCTCTTATTTGACACAGAGTGTTGGACTGGAGGGGCCAATGGCCTGATCCAACAGGGCTTCTCTTATGTGACGCAGAGTGTTGGACTGGATGGGCCATTGGCCTGATCCAACAGGGCTTCTCTTATGTTCTTCTGTGACACAGAGTGTTGGACTGGATGGGCCACTGGCCTGATCCAACATGGCTTCTCTTATGTGACGCAGAGTGTTGGACTGGAGGGGCCAATGGCCTGATCCAACAGGGCTTCTCTTATGTGACGCAGAGTGTTGGACTGGATGGGCCATTGGCCTGATCCAACAGGGCTTCTCTTATGTTCTTCTGTGACACAGAGTGTTGGACTGGATGGGCCACTGGCCTGATCCAACATGGCTTCTCTTATGTGACGCAGAGTGTTGGACTGGGGGCCAATGGCCTGATCCAACAGGGCTTCTCTTATGTGACGCAGAGTGTTGGACTGGATGGGCCACTGGCCTGATCCAACATGGCTTCTCTTATGTCCTTATGTTCTTAAAGGTGCCACTGGACTCTTTACTATCCTGCACCTGACGAAGAGAGCTGTGTTTCTCAAAAGCTTCTGCTACAATGAAATTTGTTAAGTCTTAAGGGCGCCACTGGACTCTTTACTATTTTGCATCTGACAAAGGGAGCTGTGTTTCCCAAAAGCTTCTGCTACGATAAAGATCGTTAGTCTAAAGGGCGCTAACAGGACGCTGCTATTTTGGAGCGACAGACTAACACAGCTAACTCCTCGGGACACGAGTCCCACAGGGTGCTTCTTCCCATCCCTCAAGTAAAAATCACTTTCTCCTTTACCTGCAACTTCAGGAGTGGGTGTGTGGCACTGAGATATCCTCTCCAGCAGCAAAGGGATGTAGCGACAATATTTCTCCACAACTGCGATCTTGAACTCCATCTGTTTATCTTCTGCCTTCACCGCGTAGTCCTTTAAAGCCTGGAAACCTTTCTCCCGCCACCTCTTCACGAAAGGGTCCTTCACCTTGAAGCCCACTGAGAACACACAAGTTGGGACCGAATGACCACGGCGCTGCCTGTCGTCGAGAATCGTAGCGTTGGAAGGGACCCCCGGGATCATCTAGTCCAACCCCCTGCACATTGCAGGAAACTCACAAGCACCTCCCCCCAGATGTCAGGCCATGCTTCGTTGAAGTTATTACTGCTATATGATTATGCTTACTTGATGTTTACTAACACCATTGTTGAATAAAATATTGTGCCACTAATACTATGCCCAGCAAGAGCAAAAGGAGGGGTGGGAACGGAGGTGCCAAGACTCCAAAGCCCAGCAGAGGCCTTTGAAGTGCAGAGCGCCAAGTTCGCCTCCCCGGCGCCTTCCTAGCAGAGCAAGGACATCACCAGGGGGGAGAGCGCATCCATCACCGGTGGAAGATAAGAAAGGCGTGTGAAAGTGCTGCTTGCAGGGACGCTTCTGGTTTATTATGAGAAGTAGTTTAAAGCCCTAGTCTTTGATGTGTATTCATAAATACCAATGGCTCAGGCTATCTGTTATCAGTTTCAATGAATCCATGTAGAGAGTAACATTGTTGTAATCAATAAATGAAACTTAGTTTTGAAGAAAGACAAGTCTGATCATTTTGGAACTTCAGTTTTGGCCATGAACAGAAGATGGCAGAAACCACCAGGATCCCTTGCCATCAATAATGAATCACAGAAACGGAGCTAGAAGGGACCTCCAGGGTCATCTAGTCCAACCTCCTGCACAATGCAGGAAACTCACAAACACCTCCCCCCAGAGACCCCTGTTCATGCCCAGAAGATGGCAAAAACCACCAGGATCCCTTGCCATCAATAATGAATCACAGAAACAGAGCTAGAAGGGACCTCCAGGGTCATCTAGCTCAATCCCCTGCACAATGCAGGAAATTCACAAACACCTCTCCCTAAATTCACAGGATCCTCATTGCTTTCAGATGGCCCTCTAGCCTCTGTTTAAAAACCTCCAAGGAAGGAGAACCCACCACCTCCCGAGGAAGCCTGTTCCACTGAGGAACTGCTCTAATGGTCAGGAAGTTCTTCCTGATGTTGAGACGGAAACTCTTTGGGTTTAATTTCAACCCCTTGGTTCTGGTCCTACCTTCCGGGGCCACAGAAAACAATTCTGCACCACCCTCTAGACGACAGCCCTTCAAGGACTTGAAGATGGTGATCCTATCACCTCTCAGCTGTCTCCTCTCCAGGCTAAAACATGCCCAGTTCCTTCAACCTTTCCTCACAGGACTTGGTCTCCAGACCCCTCATCCTCTAGATGACAGCCCTTCAAGGACTTGAAGATGGTGATCCTATCACCTCTCAGCCGCCTCCTCTCCAGTCTAAACATCCCCAGCTCCTTCAACCTTTCCTCATAGGACTTGGTCTCCAGACCCCTCACCATCTTCGTCGCCCTCCTCTGGACCCGTTCCAGCTTGTCTATATCCTTCGTAAAATGTGGTGCCCAAAACTGAACACAAGACTCCATCCTCTATAGGACAGCCCTTTAAGGACTTGAAGATGGTGATCTTATCACCTCTCAGCCGCCTCCTCTCCAGGCTAAACATCCCCAGCTCCTTCAACCTTTCCTCATAGGACTTGGTCTCCAGACCCCTCACCATCTTCGTCGCCCTCCTCTGGACCCGTTCCAGCTTGTCTATATCCTTCGTAAAACGTGGTGCCCGAAACTGAAACACAATACACCCGGTGAGGTCTTACCAGAGCAGAGTAAATCAACACCGTCACTTCACGTGATCTGAACGCTAGACGATGCAGAGAATGCAAGGATGCCCCCTGAAAATGGAAGCTATGCGCGTCTCCACCCTCAGCAACCAACTGTGTGGAGCTGGAGGGAGGGCGGGGGGGTGGGGCTAAGCTAAGGCAAAATTGTGTGAGCCGGAGGCTAAAAAACTTTGAGCTGTCTCACACTAACTCAGCTTAGACTCCACTCATTTGTTATGAGAGCTGAATGTGACATAAATGAAACCTTATTGGGCCGGGCTGGGTCACATCGGGCCAGGCCGTTTGTGCACCAATTTACGATAAGGTAACAAAGATATAAACTTTTTAAAGGACACAAACATGACTAAAGATTTTTTTTAAAAAAACCTGAAAACATGCTTAAAACATCAACACTTTTTGGTCTTACAGGTGCTTTCTTTGTATCTCTCCCATGGGAACCAGGAAACTGGGCAAAGGAAGCTCTGGCTCTTTCCTTCCTTCCCCAGGGAACCAGGAGGGGGAGGAATCTCAGCCAATGGAGAAAACTGAGGCTTTGCCCTGTAGCTCCTGTGCGATTGAGCAAGCCTTGCAAACCAAGCTGAGATGCAGAAAGAAGCAAGAGAGAGGGAGAAGGAAGCAGAGAAGAACCAGTTGCTCGTGTGCCTGATAGGAGCCCTTTGGGGGCCTGATTTGGCCCTCAGGCCAAGAGAAGGGAGAGAGGCTTGGCTCAGTAGCTCTGCTGTGCGATTGAGAGAGCCTGGCAAAGCAAGCTCTGCCTCCCCTCCTTCCTCCCCAAGGAAGGAGCCTCAGCCAACGGAGAAAATAGAGGCTTTGCTCTGTAGCTCCTGTGCGATTGAGCAAGCTTTGGAAAGCAAGCTGTGAGGCAAAAGGAAGCAAGAGAGAGGGAGAAGGAAGCAGATGGCAGCCAGTTGTTCAGGGGCTTGATAGGAGCCCTCCGAGGGCCTGATTCGGCCCCTGGGCCGCATGTTTGATACCCCTGCTGTAGAGGGAACACTGGACACAGCACAGAAGTTTGAATTGGAGGACATGACTGGTCCCTTCGCACTCAACCAATCCATTATTCTACAATCACCCTGGAGACAATTACATATATGTAACTGCGCTGCTCCCTCCCCACCTCCAGTTTATGCCAGGAAGAAAATGGGATGCTGCAACTGTGCCTAATGAACATAAAGTCTGGGCAACACTCACGTTCGGAATGGTAAAGGTGCCAAATATCCCGAATCTGGTCAAGGCCAAAGGCCTGAAGACCCTAAAGAACAGAGAGAAAGAGAGAGAACGCACCTGAATGTTACAGAAAGAAACGTTATTGACAACATAACAGATGTATTCAGGGATTTTACTGCAGCAGGAACTCTTTGGCATATTAGACCACACACCCTGATGTAGCCAATCCTCCTGAACCTTACAGTAGGCCCCAGTCTCCTTTCCCTTCCTCCCCAACAACAGACACCCAGTGAGGTGGGTAGGGCTGGAGAGGGCTCTCACAGCAGCTGCCCTTTCAAGGTCAACCTCTGCCAGAGCTCTGGCTGACCCAAGGCTCTTCCAGCAGCTGCAAGTGGAGGAGTGGGGAATCAAACCCGGTTCTCCCAGATAAGAGAGCTCTGCTGAGCCAAGGCCATTCCAGCAGCTGCAAGTGGAGGAGGGGGGAATCAAACCCCGGTTCTCCCAGATAAGAGAGCTCTGGCTGACCCAAGGCCATTCCAGCAGTTGCAAGTGGAGGAGTGGGGAATCAAACCCGGTTGTCCCAGATAAGAGAGCTCTGGCTGACCCAAGGCCATTCCAGCAGGTGCAGTGGAGGAGTGGGGAATCAAACCCGGTTCTCCCAGATAAGAGAGCTCTGGCTGACCCAAGGCTCTTCCAGCAGCTGCAAATGGAGGAGTGGGGAATCAAACCCGGTTCTCCCAGATAAGAGAGCTCTGGCTGACCCAAGGCCATTCCAGCAGCTGCAAGTGGAGGAGTGGGGAATCAAACCCGGTTCTCCCAGATAAGAGAGCTATGGCTGACCCAAGGCCCTTCCAGCAGCTGCAAGTGGAGGAGTGGGGAATCAAACCTGGTTCTCCCAGATAAGAGAGCTATGGCTGACCCAAGGCCCTTCCAGCAGCTGCAAGCGGAGGAGTGGGGAGTCAAACCCAGTTCTCCCAGATAGAGAGCTCTGGCTGACCCAAGGCCATTCCAGCAGCTGCAAGGGGAGGAGTGGGGAATCTAATCCGGTTCTCCCAGATAAGAGAGCTCTGGCTGACCCAAGGCCATTCCAGCAGGTACAAGTGGAGAAGTGAAGAATCAAACCCGGTTCTCCCAAGTAAGAGTCCGCGCACTTCACCACTACACCAAACCGGCTCTAAGTGGACTTCTTTCGGGCTAGGGATTACCAGCAGATTTTGATCCACGGAACGTAAAGCTCTCCAGAGAGAGAACCTCTGTCAGCACACCGAATACGGCGACGATGCTTTCAAGTCATCCCGGCTGCCGCAGAAATATCCGTTCTGGCCCTTTCAACTCCAAAAGACTTCCTTTTTTTCAGTGGCCCCGCCCTCGTGGCACACTTACCCCAATCAGGTGTATTTTAGCTGGTGGATTTCCTCGAGTGACATGCACGATGGAATCAAAGAGCACCACATTGCTCCGGGTCAGGATGGCCACCGTCCCTCTTGGCTCTCTCCCAGTGACGTCACCTGGCGGGAGGGTTGCAAAGCCCAGCTGAATCCAGAGCAAGCGAGCAAACAAACACCCCTCCCGAACAGTGTTCCCTCCAAGCTGAGTTTGAGTGAGCTAGATCGCCAGTTTCTAGCCTCCGGCTCACGCATTTTTTGTTTTAAAAGCATGGGTGTCAGACATGCGGCCCAGGGGTTGAATCAAGCTCCTCTCAGACCCCCGAGCAACTGGCTGTTGTCTGCTTCCTTAAGAACAGAAGAGAAGCCATGTTGGATCAGGCCAATTGCCCCATCCAGTCCAACACTCTGTGTCACATAAGAACATAAGAGGAGCCATGTTGGATCAGGCCAGTGGCCCATCCAGTCCAACACTCTGTGTCACATAAGAACATAAGAGGAGCCATGTTGGATCAGGCCAGTGGCCCATCCAGTCCAACACTCTGTGTCACATAAGAACATAAGAGGAGCCATGTTGGATCAGGCCAGTGGCCCATCCAGTCCAACACTCTGTGTCACATAAGAACATAAGAGGAGCCATGTTGGATCAGGCCAGTGGCCCATCCAGTCCAACACTCTGTGTCACATAAGAACATAAGAGGAGCCATGTTGGATCAGGCCAGTGGCCCATCCAGTCCAACACTCTGTGTCACATAAGAACATAAGAGGAGCCATGTTGGATCAGGCCAGTGGCCCATCCAGTCCAACACTCTGTGTCACATAAGAACATAAGAGGAGCCATGTTGGATCAGGCCAATGGCCCATCCAGTCCAACACTCTGTGTCACATAAGAACATAAGAGGAGCCATGTTGGATCAGGCCAGTGGCCCATCCAGTCCAACACTCTGTGTCACATAAGAACATAAGAGAAGCCATGTTGGATCAGGCCAATGGCCCATCCAGTCCAACACTCTGTGTCACATAAGAGAAGCCATGCTGGATCAGGTCAATGGCCCATCCAGTCCAACACTCTGTGTCACATAAGAACATAAGAGAAGCCATGCTGGATCAGGCCAATGGCCCATCCAGTCCAACACTCTGTGTCACATAAGAACATAAGAGAAGCCATGTTGCATCAGGCCAGTGGCCCATCCAGCCCAACACTCTGTGTCACATAAGAACATAAGAGAAGCCATGTTGGATCAGGCCAATGGCCCATCCAGTCCAACACTCTGTGTCACATAAGAACATAAGAGAAGCCATGCTGGATCAGGCCAATGGCCCATCCAGTCCAACACTCTGTGTCACATAAGAACATAAGAGAAGCCATGTTGGATCAGGCCAATGGCCCATCCAGTCCCAACACTCTGTGTCACATAAGAACATAAGAGAAGCCATGCTGGATCAGGCCAATGGCCCATCCAGTCCAACACTCTGTGTCACATAAGAACATAAGAGAAGCCATGTTGGATCAGGCCAATGGCCCATCCAGTCCAACACTCTGTGTCACATAAGAACATAAGAGAAGCCATGTTGGATCAGGCCAATGGCCCATCCAGTCCAACACTCTGTGTCACAGAAGAACATAAGAGAAGCCATGTTGGATCAGGCCAATGGCCCATCCAGTCCAACACTCTGTGTCACAGAAGAACATAAGAGAAGCCATGTTGGATCAGGCCAATGGCCCATCCAGCCCAACACTCTGTGTCACATAAGAACATAAGAGAAGCCCTGTTGGATCAGGCCAATGACCCATCCAGTCCAACACTCTGTGTCACATAAGAACATAAGAGAAGCCATGTTGGATCAGGCCAATGGCTCCTGCAGTCCAACACTCTGTGTCACATAAGAACATAAGAGAAGCCATGTTGGATCAGGCCAATGGCTCATCCAGCCTAACCCTCTGTGTCACATAAGAACATAAGGGAAGCCATGTTGGATCAGGCCAATGGCTCATCCAGCCTAACCCTCTGTGTCACATAAGAACATAAGGGAAGCCATGTTGGATCAGGCCAATGGCCCATCCAGTCCAACACTCTGTTCACATAAGAACAGAAGAGAAGCCATGTTGGACCAGGCCAATGGCCCCTCCAGTCCAACACTCTGTGTCAAATGAAAGCATTTCTCTCCAGAAGTTTTAACTGTGTTTGTCTGTGTCCTTTATAAAGTTATATCTCTGCTACCTGGCATTACAGGTGGGTGTGGTGGTTAAGTGTGCGGACTCTTATCTGGGAGAACCGAGTTAGATTCCCCACTCCTCAACTTGCACCTGCTGGAATGGCCTTGGGTCAGCCAGAGCTCTCTTATCTGGGAGAACCGGGTTTGATTCCCCACTCCTCCACTCGCAGCTGCTGGAATGGCCTTGGGTCAGCCACAGCTCTCTTTTCTGGGAGAACCGGGTTTGATTCCCCACTCCTCCACTTGCACCTGCTGGAATGGCTTTGGGTCAGCCAGAGCTCTCTCATCTGGGAGAACCGGTTTGATTCCCCACTCCTCCACTTGCAGCTGCTGGAATGGCCTTGGGTCAGCCAGAGCTCTCTTTTCTGGGAGAACCGGGTTTGATTCCCCACTCCTCCACTCGCAGCTGCTGGAATGGCCTCTGGTCAGCCACAGCTCTCTTATTTGGGAGAACCGGGTTTGATTCCCCACTCCTCCACTTGCAGCTGCTGGAATGGCCTTGGGTCAGCCAGAGCTCTCTTATCTGGAAGAACCGGGTTTGATTCCCCACTCCTCCACTTGCAGCTGCTGGAATGGCCTTGGGTCAGCCAGAGCTCTCTTATCGGAGAACCGGGTTTGATTCCCCACTCCTCCACTTGCAGCTGCTGGAATGGCCTTGGGTCAGCCAGAGCTCTGGCAGAGGTTGTCCTTGAAAGGGCAGCTGCTGTGAGAGTCCTCTCAGCCCCACCCACCTCACAGGGTGTCTGTTGTGGGGGAGAAAGATAAAGGAGATTGTGACCTGCTCTGAGACTCTGAGACTTGGAGGGTGGGCTATAAATCCAATGTCTTCTTCTTTATGACGCAGATGGCCCAGCGCGACAAGGTTTCATTTATGTCAGATCTGGCCCTCAAAGCAACTGAGTTTGACACCCCTGGCTTCTTAGACAGACCATTACTACCAAATGCAGGCCTCATTTTATTTATTTAATTTATATCCCACCCTCCCCACCAAAGGCAGGTTCAGGGCGGCTCACAAACCGAGGGTCGGCACAAGCCCATTAGCGTGACCGATACAACAAACAATAAAAACACAAAACATAAAAACCGTTTAAAACAATTGCATGCACTGCTATCACCATTTCAGACAGCGATTTAAAATTCTGGCGGTTAGGGGGAGGGAAGAAAGAAGAAAGAAGAAGAGGCAGACAAGAAGCAGGCAAGATAAGACTGTGAATAAAACTCTTATCCACTTTTTAAATTTTTATAACAGCACAACTGTATAATTATTTTAGAAACTGTATTTGCTATTGGACTAAATTGATTTATTTTTATTTTTTTATTTATTTTTTATTGAATAATTGAAGTTCCTAATTATTAAGCAATAAGAAATTAATTGGAATATCTGATCTACATTATAATGAACTGAAATACTGTTTTTTTTTAAGGGTAAATCCATTTAGGGGGGTTGTTTTGGTGTAAGGGGATCTTGAATGGTGATTTAATGATTGGATTGGATTATTGATTATTGAATTGTTATAGCTCATCTTAAACAAGAGGGGTGCCGGTTTTGTTAAGAAGAAATTGAGAGATTGAGAGATTGAACTATATAGTAAAGTGAAAGGGGGGGTGAACTTATTAGATTTGGTCTAGCAAAATTAGAATGACAGAAACGAAGATCAAAAAATATCAGCAAGGCACCCCACCGGCGGTGGGACCTAAAATGACTCCAGTCTCTGGCAACCAAGATGCACTGGAAAAACTGCAGAAGAGTGTAACAGCTGGATTCAAGAAAAATCACGAAGCATTGGACGAATTAAGAACTGATTTGATGAGTGAAGTAAAGAAGACAAATGACCAGTTGGCTGAATTTCAAAAACAATTGCTGGCTAATACGCAACAGGTCCATGGCTTAACTGCTAAAGTAGACAGAATGGAAGAGCGAAGTAAGCAGACAAGTGACATAGCTAGAGAGAATCAAAAAGAGTTGACAGAGCTGGAAGATCGATTGATGAGACTTGAAATGGAGAAAGCAGCAACAATTCTGCGCTTTCAAAACATTCCTGAAGAGAGGGAAGAAGACCTACCCAGTAAGATAATGGACATTTTAACAGTGGATAATGAAGAATTACTAGAAGAAGGCCCAAGAGATATCTTATGGGCTAAAAGAGTCTCATCCAGTTACATAAGGAAGTTTAAACTCCCTAGGGAGGTTCAAGTTAAACTTTTGCGATCAGAAACAACGGAAAGAGTCCTGAGAAAAACAAGAGAATGTGAAATTAATTGGAAAGGAAACAAAATAAAGATCCTAAAAGAGATACCCTGGAGTGTAAGGCAGAGGAGGTTTAAATTCAAGAAACTGTCTGCGTGGTTAATTAAGCATGAAATTCAGTTTAGATGGCTTTTTCCACAAGGTCTCTTTTTTACATTTCAAGCGAAGAGGTATAACATTACTACTGAGGCAAAGATGGAAGAATTCTGGGATCAGTACGTGGAACGGAGTGGATCGGAGTCAGGAGGCGAACAAGAGCTAGAAGGCGATGAGGAATCTCCGGCTGGAGAATCCCCCAAAAAACAACGAGACAAGATGAAGACAAGACTTCAGAGTAGGAAGGAAGTTAAGATACCTGATAGTAAGGAACCAGCAAAATGAATTCCAAGGCAGAGACTACAATACTTTCTTTGAATGTGAACGGTTTAAATGAACCCGGCAAGAGGAGGAGAGTCTTTCAACAATTGAAAAAATCTGGCGCACAAATCATTTGCTTACAGGAAACCCATATTCGGAAAGACAATGTAAAGTACCTGGAAAATAAGAAATTCGGAACTTTATATGCTTCATGTGACCTCGCAGAAGAAGAAGAAAGGGGTAGCAATTTTCATCTCTCATCAGATTAAATCGAGCTGTTTGATTCGGATGAGCAAGGAAGAATTCTTATTGTTGAAGTAGAATTAAATGGGCAGAAAACAATTTTGGGGAATATATATGCCCCCAATGAAAATCAAGAAAAATTTTATCAAGATCTGTACCTTAAGTTAAGAGAATTTAATTCGGATAGATATTGTATTATAGGAGATTATAACGCGATATTTGATATGAAATTGGACAAAAAATATGAAGACTCACAAAAGAAAAAGAAGAAGACTCGAAATTTATTACCTAACTCCTTCTTAAAAATGGCTGAGGAACTGAATCTAGTAGATGCTTGGAGAACAAGAAATTCGAGCACAGCAGATTTTACTTTCTACTCACAACCACATAAGTCTTGGTCAAGAATTGATATGATCTGGATGTCTCTGGATATGATGTTGACAGTTAATCAAGTGGATATCCTTCCCCAATCGTATTCAGATCATAGCCCAATTTCGGTGGCATTTCAGGAACAAAAAAGAAACTTTAGATGGTCTTTAAATTTACAAATTTTGAAGGAAACCAAATTTTTGGAAGAAGCCAAAAAAGAAATACAAGAATTTTTTAAATGTAATCTTGAAAAGGATACAAAGATTTCAATAATATGGGATGCATTCAAGGCTTTTTTTAGAGGTGTTGCCATCCGATATTCATCAAGGAGGAAGAGAGAACAAAGAAAGACTTACAATGAGCTCCTAGCAAAGTTGAACTATTTTGAGAAACAACAGAAAACGGGGAACCCAAATGGGATCAAGACCAAAATTATAGCTATTCAACATCAGATAAATATTCTTTTAGCAGAAGAAATTGAGAGAAAGCTAAAGTGGACAAGACAAAATTACTTTGAAAATGCGAACAAAGTGAGTAGATGGCTGGCGTACAGATTGAGAAAAGAGAAGGAGAAAAAGATCATAAAGATGTTAAGGAATGAGGCGAAAGAGGAGATCTTTCAAAATTCTCAAATGAAAACCATTATTCAGGACTTTTACCAGAATTTGTATAAGAAACAGAAACTTGATCAACAAAAACAAGAGGCTTATATAAAGGAAGTGAAAATGCAACAATTAACAAAGGAACAACAAGCAAGTTTAGAAAATTCAATTTCAATGCAGGAAGTAGTTGATGCTATAAAAACTCAAAAAAATAACAAGACGCCGGGCACAGATGGATTGCCGATTGAATTTTTTAGAGCTTTTGAAGATGTATTACTACTTCCCTTCAAGAAAGTAATGGAAAATGTTTACAATACCGGTGATATTCCAGAATCGTGGAAAGAAGCTTTAATATCTCTTATACATAAAGAAGACTCTGATCCAGGAGAAATTAAAAACTACAGACCAATTTCTTTGTTGAACAGTGACTATAAGATTTATGCAACAATACTAGCAAATAGATTGAAGAAAGTCATCAGAAGTTTAATACATGAGGATCAAACGGGGTTTGTTCCGGGACGCTTAATGAATCAGAACGTGAGACTGTTCCTGAACGCAATTGAGTACTATAGAGAGCACCCAGATAAAGAATTTGCGGCGATCCTGATAGACGCTGAAAAGGCTTTTGACAATGTTAATTGGAACTTCATTAAAGAGACTTTGGTAGGAGTTGGGTGTGGAGAAAGATATTGTTCAATGGTTGAAGCAGTGTACACGAAACAGACAGCGAAAGTTAATTTCAACGGAGTAACGACCGACTTAATAGAAATAGAACAAGGTACAAGACAAGGATGTCCACTATCTCCGCTACTATTTATACTGACCTTAGAACCGCTGATCAAGAAGATTAGAGAAGACTCTCAAATTCAGGGGATTAGAATAAACAATACAGAATTAAAAACGTTGGCGTTTGCAGACGATCTGGTATTTACATTGGAACAACCTATATCATCGATTGAGCTCTTAAAACAAAGATTAAGAGAGTATGGAGAAGTATCCGGATTTAAATTGAATACTGTTAAAACCAAGATCCTAACAAAGAATATGGAAAAGGACCAAATTGAAAGGTTGGAACAGCTTTCTGGATTTAAGAATGAAAAGAAGGTTAAATACTTGGGAATCTTTTTGACCAATAACTTAAAGAATTTATATAGAGACAACTATGAAAAAATTTTGAGAGAGATTTGGAGGGATCTAAATAATTGGAAAGATCTTCAAATTTCGCTCCTTGGCCGAGTTGCAACGATTAAAATGAATATTCTTCCGAGAGTATTATTCTTATTCCAAACAATTCCAATTACACTACCTAAATCTTTTTTTCAGCAACTTAACGAGATGACCAAAATGTTTATCTGGCAGAGTAAGAAGGCCAGAATCAAAATGAAAGTTATGCAAGATGCTAAGCTAAGAGGAGGATTAGCTCTCCCGGAATGGAAACTGTATTATAAAGCGTGCAATATAGCGTGGCTGAGAACTTGGTGTAAATTGGAAAACAAAAGATTATTGTCTTTAGAGGGCGAAGGGTTAGGAGAAGGCTGGCATAATTACATGTGGTATAAAACTCCTGTCAAAACTGGGCGCTTTTTCAGACATGAAATAAGAAGATCTCTGTATGCGGTCTGGAGTGAAATTAAAGTGATGTACAAACATACTCCAAAATGGATCTCCCCGATAGAGGCTGCGTCACATCCCAAACTGTATAATTGGGAAAACCAACAGGACTATGCCTACTTGCTCAATGACCAGAATGAACTGATTGAGGAAGAAGTTCTAAAGTTAACTTGGTGGCTACAATGCCAAGTGAGATCAAGATTTCGGAAAGATAAAGAAATTGGTTTCCTGAACTCTTATTCTGACCTAGATTTGATTTTGGAGTCCAAACAAAAATTAATTACTAAAGTCTATGACTGGTTGCTCCAAGTCAAGATGCAAGATGAGGTGGTTAAAGAAGCATGGATCAGATGGCTGAAGGACTTCGGTTACAATATAGATCTGCAAGCAAGAATGGGAGAAGCTATGGAAGCAAAATATAAAGTTAATAAAGCCAGCAGATCTTAAAGAAAATATGTATAAAATGATATACAGATGGTACCCTTACGCCAGATAGATTGGCAAAGATTTACCCTTCTTACTCTAATAAATGCTGGAAATGTACTGAAGTTAAGGGCTCTCTGTTCCATATATGGTGGCAATGTAAAAAGGCTAGAAAATACTGGACACAAGTCAATATCTGGATCCAAAAAATTTTGCAAATACAAGTGAAACATGTTCCGGAAACTGTATCTTATAAACATTTGTAGACAAAACTTACCTGCGACCAAGCTGAAACTATTGCTGTACATAGTCACAATTGCAAGAATTTTATACGCTAAAATATTGGAAGGAAGACAGAACCCCTAATAGAGAAGATTTATTATTAAACTTTTAGAAATAGCGGAATCGGATCTGCTGACTACCGACTGCGAAATGGTAACGTGCAGAAATGCCGGGAGGAATGGGATCCTGTATACGAGTGGGTTAAAAATAGAGGTTTTGACATAAAATGATTGTATCTATCTTAAAAATAGAGGTTTTTGATACGAAAATATTATATCTAATTTAAAGTAGAGATGGAGTAAGGAATGTTTTATTTACAAGCTCAATCCTCTCCCTCTCCTGTGGGGGAGTATTTGTAGTTAAGTAGTTAAGTAGTTGTTGTCAATGGTTAGAGGTTGTATGTAGTAATGTGCATTTTGTTTAGTGTTTCTTTGTATTAGTGTTTAGTGTTTTTTGTCTTAGTGTTTTTTGTATTAGTGCTCTCTTGTTTCTGTGTTTTGTTTTGTTTTGTATCTTGTTTTTCTTAATAAACTTAAAACTTTTTCTATAAAAAAATAAAAATAAAAATTCTGGCGGTTAGCTGTCCTCAGAGGTCTCAGGATCGCCGCGGCGCAGTGAAGTAAGCCATTGGTGGTGTTCTTATGGACCAGTCCCATTGCTGCGGATGTGACCATTCATGCAAACGCCTGGCGGAAGAGTGCCGTTTTGCAGGCCCTGCGGAACTGTAGGAGCTCTCGCAGGGCCTCTAACGTCCTCCGGCAACTCATTCCACCAGCTAGGGGCAGCGACGGAAAAGGCCCCTGCCTCTTGTCGTTTTGAGCTTCGCTTCTCTGATGTTGGGAACCGTCAACAGGTTTTGAGACCTGGACTGAAGCACTCGCCGGGGCACGTGCAGGGAAAGGCGGTCCCTAAGGTAGGCAGGACTCTGGCCATTTTGGGCAGGAGCTCACAGGAGCGGAGCTCCAGAACCTCTAAATGTTATCATGCTCTTTCTTTCTTACCCGCCCCCCCCCCCCACAAATGCTTGCTTCTGGGCTCCCTTGTTCAACCCCCCTGTGAGAACTTTGCTGAACTCTAAGACCGTTTTCGCACACAGCTCACCTCGCAGTCGCAATCCTGTTCCCTCCGCAGCGTCCGGGTCGGATTTCCCACCATCTGCGCCGAAGCTACAGGAAGTGCCGCAGCTTTTGCGTAGCAAACGTAAACCGCTAAAACCCAGGTTACGTTTGCTACGCAAAAGCCGCGGCACTTCCTGTAACTCCGGCGCAGATGGTGGGAAATCTGACAGACGCTGCGGAGGGAACGGGATTGTGACGGTGAGGTGAGCTGGGTGCGAAAAACAGTCCTAAGATTTGACAGACTTTCTAATATTTCCCCCCCACAAAAAATAGGAAAACAACCTAAATGTATAACGCAGGCAGAAGGAAGTCTTCATGCACTGCGGCTACATAGGAGAAAGTAACTGAAAATCTATGATGGGGAGCAGCGTCCCCCTCTACGCTGAGTCGGTGTGAGAGCTCCCTCACAGCTTTTTAGCTTCCAACTCACACATTTGTGTCTTCGCTCAGGAAAAATGGCCCCCAGAGCAAACTAATGTCATGCAGTCACTCACAACTTTAAAGCCAGTAGAAGAAGACTGCAGATTTATACCCCGCCTTTCTCTCTGAATCAGAGACGCATAGCGGCTTACAATCTCCCATATCTTCTCCCCCCACAACAGACACCCTGTGAGGTGGGCGGGGCTGAGAGAGCTCTCACAGCAGCTGCTCTTTCAAGGACAACTCCTGAGAGAGCTCTGGCTGACCCAAGGCCATTCCAGCAGCTGCAAGTGGAGGAGAGGGGAATCCAACCCGGTTTCTCCCAGATAAGAGAGCTCTGGCTGACCCAAGGCCATTCCAGCAGCTGCAAGTGGAGGAGTGGGGAATCAAGCCCGGTTCTCCCCGATAAGAGAGCTGTGGCTGACCCAAGGCCATTCCAGCAGCTGCAAGTGGAGGAGTGGGGAATCAAACCCGCTTCTCCCAGATAAGAGTCCGCACACTTAACCACTACTTAAGCGATATCATTTAGCTTGCCTTCCATTGACAGGGATGTGTGGCAAATGCAAATAAGTTGTGCTGGTGAGCTCCAGCACCTCTTCTTCTACGACATGACACCTGCCCAAATATATCTGAGGAAGTGGGTGCACACACGAAACCTCATACCTTGAATAAAACTGTGTTGGTCTTATAGGTCCCCTAGACTCAAACTTTGATCTGCTCAGGGCTCTTTTTTTGTAGCAGGGGCTCTTTTGCATATCAGGCCACACCCCCTGATGTAACCAATCCTCCAAGAGCTTACAGTAGGCCTTGTACCAAGAGCCCTGTAAGGAATTCTAGCAGGACCTCCTTTGCCTATTAGGCCACACCCCCTTGATGCAGCCAATCCTCCTGGAGCTCTCAGTAGGCCCTGTACGAGGAGCCCTGTAAGGAATTCTAGCAGGACCTCCTTTGCCTATTAGGCCACACACCCCTGATGTAGCCAATCCTCCTGGAGCTCTCAGTAGGCCCTGTACGAAGAGCCCTGTAAGTAATTCTAGCAGGACCTCCTTTGCCTATTAGGCCACACACCCCTGATGTAGCCAATCCTCCTGGAGCTCTCAGTAGGCCCTGTACGAAGAGCCCTGTAAGTAATTCTAGCAGGACCTCCTTTGCCTATTAGGCCACACACCCCTGATGTAGCCAATCCTCCTGGAGCTCTCAGTAGGCCCTGTACGAAGAGCCCTGTAAGTAATTCTAGCAGGACCTCCTTTGCATATTAGGCCACACACCTCTGATGCAGCCAATCCTCCTGGAGCTTCCAGCAGGCCCTGTACGAAGAGCCCTGTAAGGAATTCTAGCAGGACCTCCTTTGCCTATTAGGCCACACCCCCCCAATGTAGCCAATCCTCCTGGAGCTTACAGTAGGCCCTGTACGGAATTCTAGCAGAACCTCCTTTGCCTATTAGGCCACGCCCCCCTGATGCAGCCAATCCTCCTGGAGCTCTCAGTAGGCCCTGTAAGAAGAGCCCTGTACAGAATTCTAGCAGGACCTCCTTTGCATATCAGGCCACACCCCCTGATGTAGCCAATCCTCCAAGAGCTTACAGTAGGCCTTGTACAAAGAGCCCTTTCGGCTCTTGGAGAATTGGCTACATCAGAGGAGTGTGGCCTGATATGCAAAGGAGTTCCTGCTAAAAAAAACAAACCCAAAACCCTGCTTCTACTGCTTCAGACCACCACGGCTGCCCACCTAGATCCCTCCCAAATATTAGAAGCGGCTTACCCTCTTGAGTGCCCCCTACCAGGGTCTTATTCCGAACTTCCTTGCAGACGTCTAATATGGTAGCTCCAACGTATGCTATTTCGGGGCCAAATCGGAAACTCTACAGAAGAGGAGCAAACAAGGGGAAGGGGGGAAGTTACAAAACACCCCGCATTACTGAACAAAACCTCCGTCCCTCTCTCCCCCTCCCCCTCGAGAATAGCCACGTCTAGAACCAGCAGTTACCCAAACTGGCCCCCGCAGAGCTGCAGGGAATACTTGAACTCGGCTCACGCTCAGAGGGGTCTGCCCAGAGGATTAGGGGTTCCACACCCACTAGGGTTGTGAATCCTCAGGTAGGTGATACAAAAAAACAACTACTGTGATGTGCTGGCTAACAGTGTTTCTTAAAATCCTTTTGAAACCTTTGCAAATATCCTTTTTGTACTTCGTCTTATGACAGAGGTCCATTTTCACATTTCAACATGACAAAAAGAAAAGTCCTGTGAGCGCCCGGATGTAAGCTCGCTTCGTCGATGGACTTTCTCAGGAGTAATCTTTTATCAACAACAATGTTACCGCCAGATTTATTTATTTATTGTCAGATTTAGAATTGTTAATTAAGTATTGATTGGTTTTAATGTTTTAATGTTAACTCGATGTTTTATTACTGTACTGTTTGCTTTTGAGTTGTTAGCCGCCCTGAGCCTGCTTCGGCGGGGGAGGGCGGGATACAAATAAAATCTATCTATCTATCTATCTATCTATCTATCTATCTATCTATCTATCTATCTATCTATCTATCTATCTATCTATCTATCTATCCATCCATCCATCCATCCATCCATCCATCCATCCATCCAATTCTTCCAGGGTTATCAGCCTTTTGGAATCTGGAGCTCTTGGGGAGCGGGGGGGGGGGCTGTTTTTTAAGGTAGAGACGGCAAATTTCCAGCATAGCATCCAGTGCCTCTCCTCAAAACACCCTCCGAGTTTCAAAAGGATTGGACTAGGGGTCACACCGGAAACGCTCTAGGGTTCACAGTAAAACTCTATGGTATCATCTGTTGCTTCCGGGTGAGATCACTGTGCGGGGACAGGAACGTGGCAGCCCTAAGCGGTATCAATCTGTAGAATGTGCCCGACTGAAATTCTCGCCCACTGCGTATGTTACTGTTACTGTTTTATGGTTTTATGGTATCGCTATACGGTTTTCATTCGTAAGATTCTAATGGGCGTCGAACTTACGCTGTTATCTGCCCCGAGCCTGCTCGCGGGAAAGGACAGGATATTAGCCAATTAAAACAAATGAAAAAACCCCAAAATAATTAGCACTGCATCGCCCAGGAAGAGACATGAAGAACCGCTCGGCATTACCCGGGTCAGGTAGAAGAGGTGAGTGTGCGGCACCTCCTCCAGAGCATTGACGGCCCCCCGGAAGCTGTAGATCTGCTGGTGCGGGTCTCCGACCAAGATGACCCCGCAGGGCTGGGAGAGAACCATGTCCAGGACGGCTTCGGGAAGAAGAACAGCAGAAACAGGGGGTGAAAAAGAACCTCAGTGTTGTGAAGAACTGCAGACCATCCAACGTCACGTGTGAAGATGCCATTACTAGGACACTGTGGTTTCACCAGGCTCATCTTCTCTTTAACTGTGTTTGTCTGTGTTCTCTCTTTCTTTCTTTTTTTAAACATAAGAACATAAGAGAAGCCATGTTGGATCAGGCCAATGGCCCATCCAGTCCAACGCCCTGTGTCACATAAGAACATAAGAGAAACCATGTTGGATCAGGCCAATGGGCCATCCAGTCCAACACTCTGTGTCACATAAGAACATAAGAGAAGCCATGTTGGATCAGGCCAATGGCCCATCCAGTCCAACGCCCTGTGTCACATAAGAACATAAGAGAAGCCATGTTGGATCAGGCCAATGGCCCATCCAGTCCAACGCCCTGTGTCACATAAGAACATAAGAGAAACCATGTTGGATCAGGCCAATGGGCCATCCAGTCCGACACTCTGTGTCACATAAGAACATAAGAGAAGCCATGTTGGATCAGGCCAATGGCCCATTCAGTCCAACACTCTGTGTCACATAAGAACATAAGGGAAGCCATGTTGGATCAGGCCAATGGCCCATCCAGTCCAACGCCCTGTGTCACATAAGAACATAAGAGAAACCATGTTGGATCCGGCCAATGGGCCATCCAGTCCGACACTCTGTGTCACATAAGAACATAAGAGAAGCCATGTTGGATCAGGCTAATAGCCCATCCAGTCGAACGTTGTGTGTCACATAAGAAGATAAGAGAAGCCATGTTGGGTCAGGCCAATGGCCCATCCAGTCCAACACTCTGTGTCACACAGTGGCCAAAAAAATTATATATACCCACACACATACTGTGGCTAATAGCCACTGATGGACCTCTGCTCCATATTTTTATCTAACCCCCTCTTGAAGCTGGCTATGCTTATAGCCGCCACCATCTCCAGTGGCAGTGAATTCCACATGTTAATCACCCTTTGGGTGAAGAAGGACTTCCTCTTATCCATTCTAACCTGACTGCTCAGCAATTTCATCGAATGCCCACAAGTTCTTGTATTGTGAGAAAGGGAGAAAAGGACTTCTTTCTCTACTTTCTCCATCCCAGGCATAATCTTGTAAACATATTTTAGAAATCCCAAGTCATACAGAACTTTGTTGGGTGAAGTGGCATCAAGTAGATTAATTCCATACATAACAAAATTCTACTATGCATAAAGTACCATGGTATCTATAACACTGCAGAACATCTTATTTAGCATTCGAGATAACATTCAGTTCACCAAACAATCAATCAATCTGTAGAGCCAGTTTGGTGTAGTGGTTAAGTGTGCAGACTCTTATCTGGGAGAACCGGGTTTGATTCCCCACTCCTCCACTTGCACCTGCTGGAATGGCCTTGGGTCAGCCATAGCTCTGGCAGAGGTTGTCTTTGAAAGGGCAGCTGCTGTGGGAGCCCTCTCAGCCCCACCCACCTCACAGGGTGTCCGTTGTGGGGGAGGAAGGTAAAGGAGATTGTGAGCCGCTCTGAGACTCTTCGGAGTGGAGGGCGGGATATAAATCCAATATCTTCATCTACCTCATAGGGTGTCTGTTGTGGGGGGGGGGAAGGTAAAGGAGATTGTGAGCCGCTCTGAGACTCTTCGGAGTGGAGAGCGGGATATAAATCCAATATCATCTTCTTCTTCTAAATAAATAAATAAATACCTTCTAACGGGAATGGGGCTAGAATTTTGACTCTTAAACTAAGAATACAGCCTTGCTCCATCCCAAGCCAAACAAAAGGGAATATTTAAATACAAAGAGAAAGAAGGGACAGCGTAAGCTAGAAAGAATTACAGCGAGAGAAGTTGTGCTAATAGGTGAGTTGTTTTTAGATTCAGTATATTCCAGAAACAGAAGCAATTTTTCTTCAAAAGTTGTGACCTCGGGGTAAATGTCAGACAAGGAAAGTCGTGCCATGATTCTCTCCATGATTAAAATGTCCCAGATTTTTGTAAACCGGAGTTCAACTGATGGCAAAGATACTGTATTTCCATAGAGATGCTATAGCAGTTTTAGCAGCTGTAAGAAGACTTTCAGGAGAGTGGGAGATGTTGTAACCAGTCATGTGCTTAATGTGTTCAATCATCTTTCTTCAGAAAGCTTCTTTAGTGGGCATTGCCACCAGCAATGTGTTCTTGCCAGTTTGGTGTAGTGGTTAAGTGTGCGGACTCTTATCTGGGAGAACCGGGTTTGATTCCCACTTCCTCCACTTGCAGGTGCCGGAATGGCCTTGGGTCAGCCAGAGCTCTCTTATCTGGGAGAACCGGGTTTGATTCCCCACTCCTCCACTTGCACCTGCTAGCATGGCCTTGGGTCAGCCATAGCTCTGGCAGAGGTTGTCCTTGAAAGGGCAGCTGCTGTGAGAGCTCTCTCAGCCCCACCCGCCTCACAGGGTGTCTGTTGTGGGGGAGGAAGAGAAAGGAGATTGTGAGCCGCTCTGTGACTCTTCGGAGTGGAGGGCGGGATATAAATCCAGTATCTTCATCTACCTCACAGGGTGTCTGTTGTGGGGGGGGAGGAAGGTAAAGGAGATTGCGAGCCGCTCTGAGACTCTTCGGAGTGGAGAGCGGGATATAAATCCAATATCTTCATCTACCTCACAGGGTGTCTGTTGTGGGGGGGGCGGGGAAGGTAAAGGAGATTTTGAGCCGCTCTGAGACTCTTCGGAGTGGAGGGCGGGATATAAATCCAATATCTTCATCTACCTCACAGGGTGTCTGTTTTTGTGGGGGGGGCGGGAGGTAAAGGAGATTGTGAGCTGCTCTGAGACTCTTTAGAGTGGAGGGCGGGATATAAATCCAATATCTTCATCTACCTCATAGGGTGTCTGTTGTGCGGTGGGGGGGAAGGTAAAGGAGATTGTGAGCCACTCTGAGACTCTTCGGAGTGGAGGGCGGGGATATAAATCCAATATCTTCTTCTTCTTCTTCTTTATAAAGTTTATAGCTCCGCTATCTGGCATTATATATTTTTATTTTATTTCATTTCATTTGATTTATATCCCGCCCTACCCCACCGAGGCGGGCTCAGGACAGCTCACAACACAAAAATTCTAACAATAGGATCTAAGAATTAAAATACATAATAATTTAGATAATTTAAAAAAAATAAAATCAATCGATCAATTTCAGTGTGCTATCTACCAATCTTCCTTCAGAATATTTCAATGCCGGTCGGTTATAAGCCAACCAGAAGAGGACAGTCTTACAGGCCCTGCGGAACTGTCCAAAGTCCCGCAGGGCCCTGACCTCTTCCGGTAACTGGTTCCACCAGCAAGGGGCTGAGATTGAGAAGGCCCTGTCCCTAGTTGACTTCAGCCGGGCCTCCTTTGGCCCGGGGATTACAAGCAGATTTCGAGAGCCGGATCGCAGCACTCTCTGGGGAGCATATGGGAAGAGACAGTCTCTAAGGTAGGCAGGTCCTAGGCCATATAGGGCTTTAAAGGTAATAACCAGCACCTTGTACCGAACTCGGTATATTATTGGCAGCTAGTGCAGTCCGCGGAGCCCCGGCTGAATGTGCTCCCGTCTAGGGAGCCCTAATAACAGCCGAGCGGCGGCGTTCTGCACTAGCTGCAGCTTCCGGGTTCGGCACAGGGGCAGCCCCATGTAGAGGGCATTACAGTAGTCCAACCTTGAGGTGACCATTGCATGGATCACTGTTGCCAGATCGTCCTGCTCCAGGAAAGGAACCAACTGCCTTGCCCACCTAAGATGAAAGAATGCAGACTTCGCAGTGGCTGCTATTTGGGCCTCCATAGTTAAGGCAGGCTCCAATAGTACCCCCAAGCTCTTGACCCTGTGCGCCACTGTCAGTGGCACACCATCAAAAGCTGGGAGGGGAATTTCCCTTCTCAGACCACGGCGACCCAAGCAAAGGACCTCTGTCTTCGCTGGATTTAGCTTCAACCTACTCAGCCTGAGCCATCTAGCCACGGCTTGTAATGCCAGGTCCAGGTTTTCTGGGACACAGTCAGGCCGGCCATCCATGAGTAGATAGAGCTGGGTGTCATCAGCATACTGGCGACAACCCAGCCCATACCTCTGGGCAATCTGGGCAAGAGGGCACATGTAGTTGTTAAACAACATCGGGGAGAGAACTGCCCCCTGAGGCACCCCGCAATCAAGCGTGTGCCTCCGGGGCAGCTCACCCCCAATCGCCACCCTTTGTCCCCGACCATCAAGGAAAGAGGAGAGGCCAACCCCTGGATCCCCGCATCGGCGAGACAGCAAATCAGCAGCCGATGGTTGACCGTATCGAACACAGTCGATAGGTCTAACAACATCAGCACTGCCGAGCCGCCTCGATCCAGATGCCACTGGAGATCATCCATCAGAGCGACCAGCATTGTCTCCGTCCCGTGACCCGGGCGAAAGCCGGACTGATGGGCATCGAGAACGGAAGCATCCTCCAGAAAACTCTGCAACTGCAATACCACTGCCCTCTCAATGAGTTTACCCCAAAAGGGTAAATTCGAGACCGGCCGATAGTGTGCCAATTCGGCCGGATCCAATGTTGGTTTTTTCAGTAGAGGGCGGACCACCGCCTCTTTAAGAGGTGCTGGAAAATGCCCTTCCATCAGGGATCTATTTATGATATCCCGTACAGGATATCTAAGCTCCCTCTGGCAAGCTTTAAGAAGCCAGGAGGGGCAGGGGTCCAGATTACAAGTTGTAGGGCGTGCAGACAAGACACACATGGCTCGGTCCGACAAGGTCTCATTTATGTCAGATCCGGTCCTCATACTGAATGAGTTTGACACCCCTGTCCTAACATTTAGCTGAAAACTCTTCGAAATTAACTTCACATTAATCTCTGTTGGAATTCACATTGTCAGGCTTGGTCCAGAGCATCGGCTTGTTGGGGTCATTTCTGTCTCCGTTCCTGGCTCAGCAAGGCAAAATGGGACACCGATTTACACTGCTGATTACGCCCCCCCCCCCCCCCCCATGAAAAGGGGTAAATGTTTCCCTGGAAATCATCAGCTTCCACTGTTCTGACTTGAACGGTATTGCTGAGAGAGGAACTGCAAGCAACCCTGAGAAGCTGCCAGCTGTAACAAGTATTGGCTAGAACAGACTAGTAAGGTTTTTTTGTTTTTGTGTTTCTTGTTTGTCTGTACACCTCTATTTTTCTTTTTTAAAAAATCTGTCTTGTAAATAAACTGCATCCTTCTTATATTTTATTTGGAAGGAGTTCTGGTCCTTCTTACTAGTCTAATTGGGTGAATTCACACGAAGCAGCAGCCAAAAAGGAACCCTGTATTTTCCCCTGCTCATTCGCTTCATTTTATTCGATTTTCAGCCCGCCCTTCCCATAGGACAGGCTCGGGGCGGGGTTACATCATTAAAACAATCAACAATAAAAAAAACAATTAAAAGACTAAAAGGGCAGGTTCTGCCTCGCAGACATGGCCTGTTGTTCAGGCCCAGCAGATCTTATAGCACTGGGATGGAATGAAGGGCGGAGGCCGGTAACAAGTGACATCCGCTGCCTCAGCTGAAAGAGCTCTGTTTTACAGGCCCTGCGGAACTGGAGCAGATCCCGCAGGGCACGGACTAGGCAGGGGCCAAGGCTGAAAAGGCCCTGGTTCTTGTCGAGGCCAGAAGGACATCTCTGGGGCCAGGTATTACAATGAGTTGTCCCCCCCAAGCCCCCCCCCACCTCTGCCCAGATGTGCAGCTCCTCTTCGAAGGGGCGCACATGAAAGATGTACATTTGAAAAGTCCACGCTGTTTCAACTCGAATCCGCACAATACTCACCGGGAGTACAATCTTGGGCTTCGTCGACAAATATGGCATCGTATTCAAGAAGCCGGGAGTTACTTATCTGCCAAAGCTTCAAGTAGCCTGACAAGAAGGATGCAAAATTTGTGATTTTGGAACATGTGACAGAACACCTCTTCTGTTTTTTAGCCTCTGGGTTGGTCCAGGTTACAGGATTGGAAGCTGAGGGTAATTACTTAGCGTGCCTTTTTGGCTTGCTCTTCTATACAGTTAATTTTCATTTTATTTTATTTACTTTCCATTTACAGTATGTCACAGAAGCGAGTACACCCCCCTCACATTTTGTAAATATTTAAGTATATCTTTTCATGTGACAACACTGAAGAAATGACACTGAAGAAAAGAACCACCCGGAAAATGTTTTAGACTTTTAAACCAGAAGCCCCTACCACAGCACCTGCAAAGTGGGTGGGGCCAAATAGGCCTTTAACCCAGAAAGATTTCTGATTGGCCATTGGAGTTTCAATCAGTTGGGCAGGTTTTTTTTTAAATGTTGCTTTGACAGCAACTACCTCCCAAGCACAAGGATCTTCACTGTATGAAAGAAGGTAAGTTGTGGGAGCTGCCATTTTGTGGCTGGCTCCACCGTCTTTGGCAGCCATTTTGCACCCGCTACGCTGTGTCAGAATTTCAATGGTGTCCTCAAGCTCAAGAAGGCTAGGGAAATCCCTGAGGTAAATATAATCCTCTCTTGGTATCATTACACAGACATGAAACCTCCATTGACAGCCATTTTGTGGCAGCCATATTGTGGCTGCACCCACCACACTGTGTCAGAATTCCAATGGTGCCCTCAAGCTCAAGAAGGCTAGGGAATCCCTGAGGTAAATATAAACCTCTCTTGGTATCATTACACAGACATGAAACCTCCGTTGGCAGCCATTTTGTGGCAGCCATGTTGTGGCTGCACCCACCACGCGGTGTCAGAATTCCAACGGTGCCCTCAAGCTCAAGAAGGCTAGGGAATCCCTGAGGTAAATATAAACCTCTCTTGGTATCATTAGCCTGGAGAGGAGGGCGCTGAGAGGTGATATGATCACCATCTTCAAGTACTTGAAGGGTTGTCATATAGAGGATGGTGTGGAATTGTTTTCTGTGGCCCAAGAAGGTAGGACCAGAACCAACAGGTTGAAATTAAATCAAAAGTTTCCAGCTCAACATTAGGAAGAACTTCCTGACCGTTAGAGCTGTTCCTCAGTGGAACAGGCTTCCTCGGGAGGTGGTGTGCTCTCCTTCCTTAGAGGTTTTTCAACAGAGGCTAGATGGCCATCTGATAGCGATGAAGATCTTGTGAATTTGGGGAAGGTATTTGTGAGTTTCCTGCAATGTGCAGGGGGTTGGACTAGATGACCCTGGAGATCCATTCCAACTCTATGATTCATCACACAAACGTGAAACAAAGCATCTCTGCAAGGAAATACCGGGGAAATTCGGTATGTTCAAACTAAAAGGGATACAGACGTTTCCTCCCATTCCTGAACACGATGAAGGTGCTTCAGAATGGGGAATCTCCCCCCACATATGGCCAAGTGCTTGTTTGTGACATTCAGCCACCCCACCCCACCCCCGCTCTACGTACCATCATGGGTCATCTTGTATGCCATCTCGTTCGTCGGACTTAGACTTTGCATATTGTCCCAAATTCTGTTGGCTTCCTCGAGAATGATCTAGAGGGCACAAGAACATCAGAACAGTCTTGCCTGCAAAGGGGCAGAGTGGTGTAGTGGTTAGAGAGCTAGACTAAGATTCGGAAGACCCAGTTCCAACTTCCTCAACTGCCGTGGAAGTCTGCTATGAGCCTTTGGGCCGGTCACGTACAGCCACTCTAATCTACCTCACAAGGTAGACCAAGATGGGGAGGGACTGTAACAATGGTGGGACAACTGCTTGGAATGCAGAAGGGCCCCAGGTTCAATCCTCGGCATCTCCAGTTAAAAGGACCAGGCAGGAGGTGATGGGAAAGACCTCCACCCGAGAACATGGAGAGCCATGAAGTGAGGCTGTGGCTCAGTGAAAGAGCTTCTGCTTGGCATGCAGAAGGTCCCAGGTTCAATCCCTGACATCTCCAGTTAAAAGGACCAGGCAGGAGGTGATGGGAAAGACCTCCACCCGAGAACATGGAGAGCCATGAAGTGAGGCTGTGGCTCAGTGGAAGAGCTTCTGCTTGGTATGCAGAAAGTCCCAGGTTCAATCCCCTGCATCTCCAGTTAAAAGGACCAGGCAGGAGATGATGGGAAAGACCTCCACCCGAGACCCTGGAGAGCCATGAAGTGAGGCTGTGGCTCAGTGGGAGAGTCTCTGCTCAGCATGCAAAAGCCATGTTGGATCATCAGAGTGTTGGCCCATCCAGTCCAACATTCTGTTGTCACAGAAGAACATAAGAGAAGCCATGTTGGATCAGGCCAATGGCCCATCCAGTCCAACACTCTGTCACAGAAGAACATAAGAGAAGCCATGTTGGATCAGGCCAGTGGCCCATCCAGTCCAACACTCTGTGTCACACAGTGGCCAGAAACCAGGTGCCATCTGGAGGTCCTCCAGATCCACAACAGCCACCCACCGGACCCCATGAGCCAGTTTCCACCAACCAATACTCACAATCTTCTCATGCTGTGGGACAAGAACCTTCTCTCCCAGGGTGTTCTTGCACCAGATTGGCGTGTGCTCAAAACTGATGGTTGTGTCCCGGGAGGCGAAAAACGTCGCCAGGGTTTGGGCGACCGACTTGGCCCTTATGAACGGAGATTGCCCTTTGAGGTTCTGGAGGACGAAGCTGATCCAATAAGAGCTCAGTGAGCCTGTGTTCAGCTTGCCCTTTTGGCTGTACCTGAGGCAGATTGAAAAAGGAGGGAGAGAGGGGGTCAGTGTTTTTTGTACTTCAAGGTTGTTGCTCTTTTGAACTTTATGCCGCTAGACAAGTTGTAGCCACAAAATGGAGAGACGAAGAACCTCCTATAATCCAGCAATAGCAAAATACACTCTGGAAATCTTTTGTACATGGCAAGATCTCAAATAACGCCTTGAGGCTAAATCTAGTAACTTATCAACAGAAATTTCAAGCTCTTTAGTACCCCGTAGTGGAGTACCTGACAGATCATAACGTCATACCAAAAAATCCTTACTATTTAAATTTGCTTTACTTCTAATGTTTTGACATGCACCTTTGTATTTATATTAGTAAACCAGACCTTTTCATTCATTCTTATGTGTTATGTAATGAAGATACTCTGATGTATTTGGTTGTTTATTAGTCTTATCACAATACAAGAACTCCTGGGCATTCGATGAAATCGCTGAGCAGTCGGGTTAGAACGGATAAAAGGAAGTCCTTCTTCACCCAAAGGCTGATTAACATGTGGAATTCACTGCCACAGGAGGTGGTGGCAGCTACAAGCATAGCCAGCTTCAAGAGGGGATTGGATAAAAATATGGAGCAGAGGTCCATCAGTGGCTATTAGTCACAGTGTGTGTATATATATGTGTGTGTGTATATATACACACACATGTATTGGCCACTGTGTGACATAGAGTACTGGACTGGATGGGCCATTGGTCTGATCAAACACGGCTTCTCTTATGTTCTTATGTGACACAGAGTGTTGGACTGGAGGGGCCATTGGCCTGATCCAACATGGCTTCTCTTCTGTTCTCATGTGACACAGAGTGTTGGACTGGATGGGCCACTGGCCTGATCCAACATGGCTTCTCTTCTGTTCTCCTGTGGCACAGAGTGTTGGACCAGATGGGCCATTGGCCTGATCCAATATGGCTTCTCTTTTGTTCTTATGTCTTTTGCTTTTTTTCATGGAAATTACTACTTTATTTTGCTATCCCTTTTGTTGTAACCCCTATTTTTTCAATAAAGGTTGATTTATGTGCAAAAAAAGAGAAAAAAACCATACTGGAAGACGCTGCTTCAGCATCGCGCTGTTTATCTTTCATTGAATTCATGCTACATCGCATCATCAATGTTAGTTTGAACTGTATAAATCGATGGTGTGGCCTCATTTGGAGTACTGTGTACAATTCTGGTCACCGCACCTCAAAAAAGATACTATAGCATTGGGAAAAGTGCAGAAAAAGGCAACTAGAATGATTCAAGGGTTGGAACACTTTCTCTATGAAGAAAGGTTAAAACGCTTGGGGCTTTTTAGCTTGGAGAAACGCCGACTGCGGGGTGACATGACAGAGGTTTACAAGATTATGCATGGGATGAAGAAAGTAGAAAAAGAAGTACTTTTCTCCCTTTTTCACAATACAAGAACTCGTGGGCATTCAATGAAATTGCTGAGCAATCAGGTTAGAACGAATAAAAGGAAGTTGGCCAATGGCCCATCCAGTCTAACATTCTGTGTCACATAAGAACATAAGAGAATCCATGTTGGATCAGGCCAATGGCCCATCCAGTCCAACACTCTGTGTCACTTAAGAACATAAGAGAAGCCATGTTGCATTAGGCCAATGGCCCATCCAGTCCAACACTCTGTGTCACACAAGAACATAAGAGAAGCCATGCTGGATCAGGCCAGTGGCCCATCCAGTCCAACACTCTGTGTCACATAAGAACAGAAGAGAAGCCATGTTGGATCAGGCCAATGGCCCATCCAGTCCAACAATCTGTGTCACATAAGAACAGAAGAGAAGCCATGTTGGATCAGGCCAATGGCTCATCCAGTCCAACACTCTGTGTCACACAGCGGCCAAAAAACCCAGGTGCCATCAGGCAGTCCATCAGTGGGGCCAGGACACTAGAAGCCCTCCCACTGTGCCCACCCCGCCTAAGCACAAGAATGCAGAGCATCACTTGCCCCAGACATAAGAACATATGAGAAGCCATTTTGAATCGCGTCAATGGCCCATCCAGTCCAACACACTGTCACACAATGGCCAAATAAACCAGTCACCATCAGGAAGTCCATCAGTGGGGCCAGGACACTAGAAGCCTTCCCACTATTGCCCTCCCCCCAAGCACCAAGAATACAGAGCATCACTGCCCCAGACAGAGTTCCAACAATACACTGCGGCTAACAGCCCCTGACGGACCTCTGCTCCTTATGTTATTCCAATCCCCTCTTGAAGCCGTCTATGCTTGCAGCCGCCGCCACCTCCTGTGGCCGTGAATTCAGCGTGTTACTCACCCTTCACCTGCCTAGCCCCCAAATGTCCCTGGCCCCTCAGAAAGGAGGCTGGCTGAAGGCAAAGGCAGATGGGCGCCCTGGGGTTGAGTAGAAAAGCAGGCGAGAGACAGAGGCAATGCTCCAATCGCTGCTGTGCTTCGAGGCCGGAGGCGGGAGACCCGGACGGTTGCCACTCACAGCTTGCCGAGTTTCGCAAACGCCAAGGAGTGGATGGTCCTGCACGTCACGTTCGGGGGAAACGCCCGCCCGCCCTGGTCCGCGATGGTCTTGTTGAACGCCAAGTACAGGAACCGAAGGTTGGACCACTTCTCTGCGTATTTGATCAAAGTGGAGGTCTTCCCAGTGCCTGTAGGGGAAAGAGCAGGGCTTTTTTGGTAGCAGCTCCTTTGCATATTAGGCCACAAACCCCGATGTAGCCAATCCTCCTGGAGCTTATAGCAGGCCCTGTACTAACAGCCCTGTAAGTCCTTGGAGGATTGGCTACAACACGGGGGTGTGGCCTAACAGGCAAATGAAGAAGAAGATGATGATGATATTGGATTTATATCCCGCCCTATATTCTGAAACTCAGAGTCTCAGAGTAGTCACGATCTCCTTTACCTCCCCACCCCTCCCTGCACAACAGACACCCAGTGAGGTAGGTGGGGCTGAGAGAGCTCTGACAGAATTTGCCCTTTCAAGGGCAGCTCTGTGAGAGCCATGGCTATTTTTTGTAGAAAAAGCCCAGCAGGAACACTTTGGCATTTTAGGCCATACTCCCTGACATCACCATGGTTTCACTAACAGGAACTCATTTGCATATTAGGCCATACCCCCCGACACCAAGCCAGCTGGAACTGCATTCGTGTGCATTCCTGCAAAAAAAAAAAACCCTGGCGAAAGCTATGGCTGACCAATGGCCATTCCAGCAGCGGCAAGTGGAGGAGGGGGGGGATCCAACCCGGTTCTCCCAGATAAGAAAGCTCTGGCTGACCCAAGGCCATTCCAGCAGCTGCAAGTGGAGGAGTGGGGAATCAAACCCGGTTCTCCCAGATAAGAGAGCTCTGGCTGACCCAAGGCCATTCCAGCAGGTGCAAGTGGAGGAGTGGGGAATCAAACCTGGTTCTCCCAGATAAGAGAGCTCTGGCTGAACCAAGGCCATTCCAGCAGCTGCAAGTGGAGGAGTGGGGAACCAAACCCAGTTCTCCCAGATAAGAGTCCGCACACTTAACCACTACACCAAACCGGCTCTCTGAAGAAGATATTGGATTTATATCCACCCGTCTCTCTGAATCTCGGTCTCAGAGTGGCTCACAATCTCCTTTATCTTTCTCCTTCAAAACAAGCACCCTGTGAGGTGGGGTGGGGTGTGAAAGCTCTGATAGCACCTGCCCTTTCAAGGACAGCTCTGCGAGAGCTCTGGCTCACCCACGGCCATTCCAGCAGCTGCAAGTGGAGGAGTGGGGGAATCAAACCCCACTCCTCCCTTTCAAGGACAGCTCTGCGAGAGCCATGGCTGACCCAAGGCCATTCCAGCAGCTGCAAGTGGAGGAGTGGGGGAATCAAACCCGGTTCTCCCAGAAAAGAGTCCATGCACTTTACCACGACACCAAACCGGCAGGAGTTCCTACTACAAAAAAAGCCCTGGGAAAGGGACGACCATAACTGTTTCTGGCATTCCCATCTCTTGGTTCTCCTGCGAAGCCGTTCCGCTGCAACGTTCGCTGTGGGACTCCCCCTGCCCCCCCGCCCCCGCCAAACTGAAAAAACTACTTGCTACAGAAAACAGCTTCCAAGCCTCAGGCTCTGAATCCTCAAGCCCAGGAAACCAATCAAGGGCTCCAAAACTAGAATGGCCTCCACCTGTATCCATAAGGTGAGGTTAACAGTGTTTCCTTCACCTGTATAGAAGAAACTGCCCTATACTAAGTAAGACCCTTGGTCTAGCAAGGTCAAAATTATCAGGGGCTGTGGCTCAACAGTAGAGCCTCTGCTTGGCATGCAGAAGGTCCCAGGTTCAATCCTCGGCATCTGCAGTTAAAAGGAGCCGCGAGAAGGTGATGGGAAAGACCTCTGTCTGAGATCCTGGGGAGCCATGAAGTGGGGCTATAGCTCAGGGGCAGGGCCTCTGCTTGGCATGCAGAAGGTCCCAGGTTCAATCCCCAGCATCTCCAGTTTAAACCATCTCCAGCATCTCCAGTTTAAACCCTCCACCTTGAAATAGAAAGCCACCAGTCTCAGTAGACAATCCTGACCCTGATGGACCAATGCTCTGACATAAGGCAGCTTCAAGCCTTTCCTGGGCAATCTTAACTATTTTGCAAATCTTTAATCCTGATCTTCTCTCAGGGAGCTCAGGGCACCGTACAAAATCCTCTCTTCCCTGTTTCAGCCTCTCAACAGACACTGCGGTGGGGGTAAGGCCATTCTGCTCCAAAGAGCGCAGAGTGCGTTAAAAGCAGTTTGGGAGTTAAGGCAACCCCCAGGCTTACCTGCAAACGCCATGATTTTCACAACCTGCCCGGGCACGATGGCGTGGTTTAAGATCAACTGCTGTTCGCGGGTCGGCTGGATGTTAGAGCTGGCGCTAAACAGAATCAAAGAAGAAGACTGCAGATTTATACCCCGCCCTTCTCCCTGAATCAGAGTCTCAGAGCAGCTTACAATCTCACATATCTTCTCCCCCCACAACAGACTCCCTGTGAGGTGGGAGGAGCTGAGAGAGCTCTCTCAGAAGCTGCCCTTTCAAGGACAACTCCTATGAGAACTATGGCTGACCCAAGGCCATTTCAGCAGGTGCAAGTGGACGAGGAGAATAATTGCAGATTTATACCCCGCCCTTCTCCCTGAATCAGAGTCTCAGAGCCACTTATAATCTCCTTTATCTCCTTCCTCCACAAGAGATACCCTCTGAGGGAGGTGGGGCTGAGAGAGCTCTGACAAAAACCGCCCTTTCAAGGACCACTCCTGCCAGAGCTATGGCTGACCCAAGGCCATTCCAGCAGCTGCAAGTGGAGGAGTGGGGAATCAAACCCGGTTCTCCCAGATAAGAGAGGTATGGCTAACCCAAGACCATTCCAGCAGGTGCAAGTGGAGGAGTGGGGAATCAAACCCGGTTCTCCCAGATAAGAGAGGTATGGCTAACCCAAGGCCATTCCAGCAGGTGCAAGTGGAGGAGTGGAGAATCAAACCCGGTGCTCCCAGATAAGAGAGCTCTGGCTGACCCAAGGCCATTCCAGCAGCTGCAAGTGGACGAGGAGAAGGAGAAGAATTGCAGATTTATACCCCGCCCTTCTCCCTGAATCAGAGCAGCTCATAATCTCCGTATCTTCTCCCCCGCAACAGACACCCTGTGAAGTGGGTGGGGCTGAGAGGGCTCTCACAGCAGCTGCCCTTTCAAGGACAACTCCTATGAGAGCTATGGCTGACCCAAGGCCATTCCAGCAGCTGCAAGTGGAGGAGAAGAATTGCAGATTTATACCCCGCCCTTCTCCCTGAATCAGAGACTCAGAGCGCCTCATAATCTCCATATCTTCTCCCCTGCAACAGACACCCTGTGAGGTGGGTGGGGCTGAGAGGGCTCTCAAAGCAGCTGCCCTTTCGAGGACAACCTCTGCCAGAGCTATGGCTAACCCAAAGCCATTCCAGCAGCTGCAAGTGGAGGAGTGGGGAATCAAACCCGGTTCTCCCAGATAAGAAGAAGACTGCGGATTTATACCCTGCCCTTCTCTCTGAATCAGAGACTCAGAGCAACTTAGAAGAAAGGTTGAAGGAGCTGAGAGAGCTCTCTCAGAAGCTGCCCTTTCAAGGACAACTCCTATGAGAACTATGGCTGACCCAAGGCCATTTCAGCAGGTGCAAGTGGACGAGGAGAAGAAATTGCAACTTAGAAAGGTTGAAGGAGCTGGGCATGTTTAGCCTGGAGAGGAGGTGGCTGAGAGGTGAGAGGATCACCATCTTCAAGTCCTTGAAGGGCTGTCATATAGAGGATGGTGTGGAATTGTTTTCTGTGGCTCCGGAAGGTAGGACCAGAACCAACGGGTTGAAATTAAATCCAAAGAGTTTCCAGCTCAACGTTAGGAAGAACGTCCTGACCGTTAGAGCGATTCCTCAGCGGAACAGGCTTCCTCGGGAGGTGGTAGGCTCTCCTTCCTTGGAGGTTTTTAAACAGAGGCTAGATGGCCCTCTGACAGCAATAAAGATCCCATGACTCTGGGGGGAGGTCTTTGTGAGTTTCCTGGGTCCCTTCCAACTCTATGATTCTATGATTTTATGTCCTCAGTGGTAGGTTAAATTTAAAGTTTTTTTCGCGGCCGAGGTGCTTGTTCCCTTCTTTCATACAAGCGGCACTGTTCTGCTGTCTTTAATAGCTTCAGAAGTGTGGAGTGTTTGTGAACACTCCGTCACATCACAGCAGAGTTCAGCTAAGCCTTCCACAGCTGCCAGACAGGCAAGTGGGCAGGAGTAACAACTGATCTTGTATTTCAATATGAGTAAGATAGTGTCCGGATAGCCTCTCCTAGGTCCTTGGCAACCCTACGCTGAGAGACCCCCGCCTCCCCTCCACCCCTGCAAGTAAGATAGGCATTGGATTTATATTCTACCCTCCACCCTCGGCTCATAATCTCCCATATCTCCCCCCCTCCCACAACCGACACCCTGTGAGGTGGGTGGGGCTGAGAGGGCTCTCACAGCAGCTGCCCTTTGAAGGACAACTCCTATGAGAGCTCTGGCTGACCCAAGGCCATTCCAGCAGCTGCAAGTGGACGAGGAGAAGGAGAAGAATTGCAGATTTATACCCCGCCCTTCTCCCTGAATCAGAGCGGCTCATAATCTCCGTATCTTCTCCCCCGCAACAGACACCCTGTGAAGTGGGTGGGGCTGAGAGGGCTCTCACAGCAGCTGCCCTTTCAAGGACAACTCCTATGAGAGCTATGGCTGACCCAAGGCCATTCCAGCAGCTGCAAGTGGAAGCGTGGGGAATCAAACCCGGTTCTCCCAGATAAGAGTCTTTGCACTTAACCACTACACCAAACTGGCTCTCTAGAGAAACAAGGTGAGGACCTCATCGGCATGTGCCCCAGTGCTCGGTGCCCGCGGGAACCACAGACGGTTCGCGGGGAGAGTCTTCGTCTCCCTTTTGCGCCCTTCCACCCTACACCGGGACTGAGACAACCGCCACCGTTCAGTCTGAACGAAACAGAGACGGCCGTGTTCACCATTCCGCTGTTGCTAGGTCTGTTAAGCGGCAAATGGCTGGGGGTTTTCCCCTTGGTCCTGCTTTGACTATCTGCAGAACAAGCAGAAATTCACCAGATGAAGGTTCTCCCACGTGGTTCTTCGCCTGGTGCATCTCTACCTGTTGCACAGAAAGATCGCAATGCAAACCTGTTGTTAGGGCCAAGGGGTCCCTGTTCCGGCCTGGAGTTAGTGTAAACCTCTGTTTGACGTTTAACTCTTCTTCCCTGCTTTAAAGTGCATAGTCAGTCCACTTGGCATCCTAGCCCACAATCCCCCCAGAATCCCAAGCTCACTGGCTGGTGTGGTCCCTTCCATACAGACAGCATACAACATTTTGGACTGTATGAACGGAATCATACAGAATGTTCCGATCGCGTGAAGTGATGGTATCGCTTTACTCTGCTCTGGTAAGACCTCACCTGGAGTCTTGTGTTCAGTTTGGGGCACCGCAGTTTAGGAAGGATAGAGACAAGCTGGAACGGGTCCAGAGGAGGGCGACGAAGAGGGTGAGGGGTCTGGGGACCAAGTCCTATGAGGAAAGGCTGAAGGAGCTGGGCCTGTTTAGCCTGGAGAGGAGGCGGCTGAGAGGTGATAGGATCACCATCTTCAAGTACTTGAAGGGCTGTCATATAGAGGATGGTGTGGAATTGTTTTCTGTGGCTCCGGAAGGTAGGACCAGAACCAAGGGGTTGAAATTAAATCAAAAGAGTTTTCAGCTCAACGTTAGGAAGAACTTCCTGACCGTCAGAACAGTTCCTCAGCGGAACAGGCTTCCTCGGGAGGTGGTGGGCTCTCCTTCCCTGGAGGTTTTTAAATAGAGGCTAGATGGCCATCTGACAGCAATAAAGATCCTGTGAATCTGGGGGGAGGTCTTTGTGAGTTTCCTGGGTCCCTTCCAGCTCTATGATTCTATGATTTTATGTCCTCAGTGGTAGGTTAAATTTAAAGTTTTTTCGCAGCCAAGGTGCTTGTTCCCTTCTTTTACACGCGGCACTGTTCTGCTGTTTTTAATAGCTTCAGAAGTGTGGAGTGTTTGTGAACACTCCGTCACATCACATCAGAGTTCAGCTAATCCTTCCACAGCTGCCAGACAGGCAAGTGGGCAGGAGTAACAATTATGGGTTGCTATTTTAGTGCTTTGCCAGTGATTAAGAACATAAGAGAAGCCATGTTAGATCAGGCCAATGGCCCATCCAGTCCAACGCTCTGTGTCACGTAAGAACATAAGAGAAGCCATGTTAGATCAGGCCAATGGCCCACCCAGTCCAACACTCTGTGTCACGTAAGAACATAAGAGAAGCCATGTTAGATCAGGCCAATGGCCCACCCAGTCCAACACTCTGTGTCACGTAAGAACATAAGAGAAGCCATGTTAGATCAGGCCAATGGCCCATCCAGTCCAACACTCTGTGTCACATAAGAACAGAAGAGAAGCCATGTTGGATCAGGCCAATGGCCCCTCCAGTCCAACACTCTGTGTCACACAGTGGCCAAAAAATCTCAAGTGCCATCACGATGTTCACAAGTGGGGCTAGAAGCCCTTCCACTTTGCCCCCCCACAAGCACCAAGAATACAGAGCATGAATTGCCCCAGAGAGTTCCAATAATATGCTGTGGCTAAAAGCCACTGATGGACCTCTGCTCCATAATTTTATCCAAACCCTTCTTGAAGCTGGCTATGCTTGTAGCCGCCACCACCTCCTGTGGCAGTGAATTCCACATGTTAATCACCCTTTGGGTGAACAAGTACTTCCTTTTATCCGTTTTAACCCAACTGCTCAGCAGTTTCATCGAATGCCCACAAGTTTTTGTATTGTGAGAAAGGGAGAAAAGAACTTCTTTCTCTACTTTCTCCATCCCAGGCATTATCTTGTAAACCTCTATCATGTGACCCCATAGTCAACGTTTTTCCCTGCTGAAGAGCCCCAAGCGTTTCAACTGAAACCACACTCCCAATGGATCCCATGCTAATCCTGCTCAATATATAATTTTTTGGGGCCACTGTGTGACACAGAGTGTTGGACTGGATGGGCCACTGGCCTGATCCAACATGGCTCCTCTTATGTTCTTATGTGACACAGAGTGTTGGACTGGATGGGCCATTGGCCTGATCCAACATGGCTTCTCTTATATTCTTATGTGACACAGAGTGTTGGACTGGATGGGCCACTGGCCTGATCCAACATGGCTTCTCTTATGTGACACAGAGTGTTGGACTGGATGGGCCACTGGCCTGATCCAACATGGCTTCTCTTATGTTTTTATGTGACACAGAGTGTTGGACTGGATGGGCCACTGGCCTGATCTAACATGGCTTCTCTTATGTTCTTATGTTCTTAATCACTGGCAAATCACTAAAATAGCAACCCATAAATGCCCTCTACTGAGCATTCTCCTCACTTCAGCCAAGTCTGTAATATCATAGAGCTGGAAGAGTCCTAAACTCCTTACCACTGACCTCTGCCTTTCCAAAATCTGGGACCATCTGGTCATGGATAAGATCACATCTGGTCTGGACCAATCAAATCCATACTAATCCTATCTACGTTTTGTCTCCAAATGGCCCCAATCCTAGAAAAAAGAGGCACGGAACCTGAATACGCAAATTCCTTCAACCGGAGAACCCTATACCAAGAAATTCTATCACTATGTCCTTGCAAGAATGAAGTAAAATCCTGTTTTGAAACCATACTATTCTTATGCAACTTTATTCTTGGCTTGAAACTCGTTCTAGTTTGCACGGCACCGTTTGTCCTTTGTTTAAGTTTATGTTATCCTGTTGTCTATTGTACATAGATCCAAGCGGGCAGCCGTGTTGGCCTGAAGCAGTTGAACGAAGCAGGAGTCAAGGCGCACCTTTAAGACCAACCCATTTTTATTCAGAACGTCAGCTTTCTAAGCACACTTCCACAGACGAGCAATCCAGCGCAGCGAGCAAAGCCGTACAGAGCTGAGCAGAGCCATACAGAGCTGGTAGGCAGGGGCCCAGAATGCAACATGGGACAGATTAAAGAACCAATGACAGTGAAATAAAATTATCTGGTAGGCGGTGGTTTCGAATGCAAAATAGTACAATGACAGAATAGTAAAATTAACAAATTGAGCAAAGCTTTGATCTGAGCAGCCTGGGCATGCGAAAGCAACAAAACAGCAGCATGCAGTAAAATTAACTTGAGCAAACCTTTGATCTGAGCAGCAGGAGCATGCGAAAGCAGCAAAACAGCAGTATGTCTAGTAGACAGATAGCAGATCTATCTCCAAACATCTGTGTGGTTCTTAAGTGAAGCAACTTCGGCCACCCCTTTTTAGGACCAAGAAAGCACTTTTAGGACCAAGGCATGAGCTTATGTGTGCATGCGCACTGCTTCATATGCAGTCCAATGGAAAAATAATGAAATGGAGATAAAGGACGGGCAGCCTTTAGAACCAAGCGGGCAGCCGTGTTGGTGTGAAGCAGCTGAACAAAACAGGAGTCAAGGGGCACCTTTAAGACCAGCCCATTTTTATTGCTATAATATCCTTTTTGAGGTGCGGCGACCAGAACTGCACACAGTACTCCAAATGAGACCACACCATTGATTTCTACAGGGGCATTAGGATACTGGCTGATTTGTTATCAATTCCCTTCCTAATAATTCCCAGCATGGCGTTGGCCTTTTTTATTGCAGACGCACACTGTCTCGACATTTTCAGTGAGTTATCTACCACGACCCCAAGATCTCTCTCTTGGTCAGTCTCTGCCCCTTGTTGCATTCTGGGCCACTGCCTTCCAGCTCTGTACGGCTCTGCTCAGCTCTGTATGGCTTTGCTCACTGTGCTGGATTCCTCATCTGATGAAGTGTGCTTAAGAGCACACGAAAGCTGACATTCTCAATAAAAACTGGTTGGTCTTCAAGGTGCCACTTGACTCCTGCTTTGTTTTCTATTGTGTTATTTCTATTATACCTATGCAACGCTGCAAAATCCAATAAAAGTTAATTTTTCCCCCCCAAAAGGGGGGGGGGGATTAACGCTGCTGGCCGGGGAGGAAAGGAGAGGCGGAGGAAGGGCCGCGTGAAGACGGAGAGAGAAAGAGAGAAAGAAGGGAAACAGGGCCCGGTGACAGTAATCTGCGACGTAGAGGGAACTGAGTGCGGTAACTCAGCCCTGCTCCATATTTCTGAGGCCTGAAGACCTCTGAGCCTCCCTCCCCTACCATGGCAGAGGCCCCGGGGGGTGGGGGCACCGACAGGGGGCGCCACAGATGGGCAGTACCTGCATCCATGGCCACCATCGTAGCTGCAGCTGGGCACCTCTGGTTTGACGACCGCTGGGCCGCAGTTTGAGTTCTCCATTTGGCACAGGCAGTAGAAAATGTTGTAGTGAATCCTACGAGAGGAAAGTGAGAAACTGAAGGAGCCAGTGGGGTTAGGGGGAGGGTTCCTTGAGCTTCTGGAGTCTGTGGGCAGGCTGGGAACTCTAAAACGGTTAGCTGGCAGCAAAACAAAATGGCTGCTGTCAGAGGCGGGACCAAACACAAAATGGCTGCTGGGAGTGAGCAATTTCAAAATGTTGAGAGGTTATATATATATGAACGTATGAAGCTGCCTTCTACTGAATCAGACCCTGGGTCCATCAAAGTCAGTCTCCTCTACTCAGACTGGCAGCGGCTCTCCAGGGTCTCAAGCTGAGGTTTTTCATGCCTATTTGCCTGGATCCTTTTGATTTGGAGATGCCGGGGATTGAACCTGGGACCTTCTGCTTACCAAGCAGATGGCTCTTCTACTGAGCCACCATCCCTCCCCTGATGTTCCAAGTCAAACATCATTTTGGATAAACACCTGGAGCAGAGGTCCACCAGTGGCTATTAGCTACAAGATATAGATGGAACTCTCTGTCTGGGGCAGTGATGCTCTGTCTTCTTGGTGCTTGGTGTGGGGGGGGGGCACAGTGGGAGGGCTTCTAGTGTCCTGGCCCCACTGGTGGACCTCCTGAAGGCACCTGGCGTTTTTGCCCACTGTGTGACACAGAGTGTTGGACTGGATGGGCCATTGGCCTGATCTAAGATGGCTTCTCTTATGTTTTTATGTGACATAGAATGTTGGACATAGAATGCAGTCCAACACTCTGTGTCACATAAGAACATAAGAGAAGCCATGATGGATCAGGCCAATGGCCCATCCAGTCCAACACTCTGTGTCACATCAGAACATAAGAGAAGCCATGATGGATCAGGCCAATGGCCCATCCAGTCCAACACTCTGTGTCACATCAGAACGTAAGAGAAGCCATGATGGATCAGGCCAATGGCCCATCCAGTCCAACACTCTGTGTCACATAAGAACAGAAGAGAAGCCATGATGGATCAGGCCAATGGCCCATCCAGTCCAACACTGTGTGTCACATAAGAACATAAGAGAAGCCATGTTTCATCAGGCCAATGGCCCATCCAGTCCAACACTCTGTATCACACAGTGGCCAAAACCCAGAGGCCATCCGGCAGTCCACCAGTGGGGCCAGAACACCAGAAGCCCTCGCACTCTTGCCCTCCAAGCACCAAGAATACAAGAGTGGCTAATAGGCACTATAGACCTCTGCTTGATATGCTTATCCAATCCCCTCTTGAAGCTGCCCCCTCTTGTAGCCCCCACCACTTTACATGCATCTCAGAACCCCTCCATAACTTCAACCACCCCCTGCCTGCACTTGCTAAGCACCCCCTTTTTTCTGCACACATACCGGTTACTGACATTGACTCCATTGTCCCTCATGCTGTGGAGAAGGGTAGCCATGCAATATAAGGCTTCTGTTATATCCACCAGTGAGAGGGTAGAACCAGGTCTCTGAAGGCAAGTCACCAGTTTCTGGATGTCAGCGAGGGATCCCGAGAAGAGCACGATGGCTGCCATCACAGCCCAGACGTTTGGTATCTAAAGAGAGGGAAAGAAACATTAAAAAAGAGAGCTTTGTCAATTGGTCCTTGTGTGTGTAAAGCACCATCAAGTCACAGCCCACTTAAGACAACCCCGAACGGTTTTCAAGGCAAGAGATGAACAGAGGTGGTTTGCTATTTCCTGTCACATAAGAACAGAAGAGAAGCCATGCTGGATCAGGCCAGTGGCCCATCCAGTACAACACTCTGTGTTACATAGGAGAAGCCATGTTGGATCAGGCCAATGGCCCATTCAGTCCAACACTCTGTGTGACATAAGAACATAAGAGAAGTCATGTTGGATGAAGAAGAAGAAGAAGAAGATATTGGATTTATATCCCGCCCTCCACTCCGAAGAGTCTCAGAGCGGCTCACAATCTCCTTTACCTTCCTCCCCCACAACAAACACCCTGTGAGGTGGGTGGGGCTGGAGAGGGCTCTCCCAGCAGCTGCCCTTTCAAGGACAACCTCTGCCAGAGCTATGGCTGACCCAAGGCCATTCCAGCAGGTGCAAGTGGAGGAGTGGGGAATCAAACCCGGTTCTCCCAGATAAGAGTCCGCACACTTAACCACTACACCAATGGCCCATCCAGTCCAACACTCTGTGTCAAAGAAGAACAGAAGAGAAGCCATGTTGGATCAGGCCATTGTCCCATCCAGTCCAACACTCTGTGTCACAGAAGAACATAAGAGAAGCCATGATGGATCAGGCCAGTGGCCCATCCAGTCCAACACTCTGTGTCACAGAAGAACATAAGAGAAGCCATGTTGGATCAGGCCAATGGCCCATTTAGTCCAGCACTCTGTGTCACAGAAGAACAGAAGAGAAGCCATGTTGGATCAGGCCATTGTCCCATCCAGTCCAACACTCTGTGTCACAGAAGAACATAAGAGAAGCCATGATGGATCAGGCCATTGTCCCATCCAGTCCAACACTCTGTGTCACAGAAGAACATAAGAGAAGCCATGTTGGATCAGGCCAATGGCTCATCCAGTCCAACACTCTGTGTCACAGAAGAACATAAGAGAAGCCATGTTGGATCAGGCCAATGGCCCATTTAGTCCAGCACTCTGAGTAACATAAGAACATAAGAGAAGCCATGTTGGATCAGGCCAGTGGCCCATCCAGTCCAGCACTCTGTGTCACATAACAGAAGAGAAGCCATGTTGGATCAGGCCAATAGTAAAGTAAGTAAAGTAAAGTAAATTTTATTCTTATATCTCGCCCTCCCCCGCCAGAATAGCCCATCCTGTCCAACACTCTGTGTCACAGAAGAACAGAAGAGAAGCCATGTTGGATCAGGCCAATGGCCCATCCAGTCCAACGCTCTGAGTAACATAAGAACAGAAGAGAAGCTATGTTGGATCAGGCCAGTGGCCCATCCAGTCCAGCACTCTGAGTAACATAAGAACATAAGAGAAGCCATGTTGGATCAGGCCAATGGCCCATCCAGTCCAGCACTCTGTGTCACATAAGAACAGAAGAGAAGCCATGTTGGATCAGGCCAGTGTCCCATCCAGTCGAACCCTCTGTGTCACAGAAGAACATCAGAGAAGCCATGTTGGATCAGGCCAATGGCCCATTTAGTCCAACGCTCTGAGTAACATAAGAACAGAAGAGAAGTTATGTTGGATCAGGCCAGTGGCCCATCCAGTCCAGCACTCTGAGTAACATAAGAACATAAGAGAAGCCATGTTGGATCAGGCCAACGGCCCATCCAGTCCAACACTCTGTGTCACATAAGAACATAAGAGAAGCCATGTTGGATCAGGCCAATGGCCCATCCAGTCCAGCATTCTGTGTCACATAAGAACAGAAGAGAAGCCATGTTGGATCAGGTCAATGGCCCATTTAGTCCAGCGCTCTGAGTAACATAAGAACAGAAGAGAAGCCATGCTGGATCAGGCCAATGGCCCATCCAGTCCAACATTCTGTGTCACACAGTGGCCAAACAAACCAGGTGCCATCAGGAAGTCCACCAATGGAGCCAGGTCACTAGAAGTCCTCTCACTGTGCAAAGACTCAGGACGTACCCCCTCGTGCGGGCTTTCCAAATCAGGCAGTCGCTTCACAACACAGATTTCGGCCACACGAAACAGCGGGTGGCTCTTCAAACACTCCAAGATGGCTTCTGAGTCTCGGCGCTGATGGTTCTTAATGGCTGCTACACACCTGGGTGAACAAGAAGATAGAACCACAGCTCAGCACATGGTTGCCTGGTGCCCCCTGGCCATGGGTGGGGTAGGGGGAGAAGGACTTGCTGGCAGCAGGGAGGAGGCAGGCACCGGAAATGACATCATCCCTCACCAGCAAAATGGGGGCACTCTGGTATTTGGGCAAATAGCTGATTGGTAGAAGCAATTTTTACCATAGAGCAGGGGTAGCCAACGGTAGCTCTCCAGATGTTTTTTTTGCCTACAAATGCCATCAGCCCCAGTCATTGGCCATGCTAGCTGGGGCTGATGGGAGTTGTAGGCAAAAGACATCTGGAGAGCTACCATTGACCACCCCTCAAGTACCATAGAGTTTTTGCCCAGAGAGTCATGTGTTGCCATGGACGCGATGTCACTTCCAGAAATGACGTTGTTGTGTTGTTGGGAGAGAGCACCACGCCTGATGCGTTGTTTACCATTGAGTCATCAGTACTTCAGAGGCTTTTGAGCTCTGTGTCCTTATTGGAAATGCATTCCAAGCAGGGGTGGAATTCTAACAGGAGCTCCTTTGCCTATTAGGCCATGCCCCCCTGATGTAGCCAATCCTCCAAGAGCTTACAAAAAAGAGCCTTGTAAGCTCTTGGAGGATTGGCTACATCAGGGGTGTGTGGCCTAATAGGCAAAGGAGCTCCTGCTAGAATTCCACCCCTGGCCACACACCCCTGATGCAGTAGGCCCTGCAAGAAGAGCCCTGTAAGCTCTTGGAGGATTGGCTACATCGGGTGTGTGTGTGTGTGTGTGTGGCCTAATAGGCAAAGGAGTTCCTGCTAGAATTCCTTACAGGGCTCTTCGTACAGGGCCCGCTGAGAGCTCCAGGAGGATTGGCTGCATCAGGGGTGTGTGGCCTAATATGCAAAGGAGGTTCTGCTAGAATTCCTTACAGAGCTCTTCGTACAGGGCCTGCTGTAAGCTCCAGGAGGATTGGCTACATCAGGGGTGTGTGGCCTAATATGCAAAGGAGGTTCTGCTAGAATTCCTTACAGAGCTCTTCGTACAGGGCCTGCTGTAAGCTCCAGGAGGATTGGCTACATCAGGGGTGTGTGGCCTAATAGGCAAAGGAGGTCCTGCTAGAATTCCTTACAGGGCCTGCTGTAAGCTCCAGGAGGATTGGCTGCATCAGGGGGGTGTGGCCTAATAGGCAAAGGAGGTCCTGCTAGAATTCCACCCCTGATTCCAAGTATTGGGGAGGGGAGGGGGGGGGGAAGAGTAGAAACAAATGCTGGTCCTTTTCTGCAGCTGGCAGGTTGTTATGTGCAAAAAATAAAACTGCTGCACTTTTGACCTGACCCCTTTGCAGAGAAGACGGGATACAGAGCGGGCAGACAGACAAAAAGAAGCCCAATGGATCACTGCGGCCTCGTTTGCGAAGGCAGGCTCACCGTATCAATCCCAGCATGCACTGGTTCTCCTCTTTGGTTAGGCTGTACCGGCGCTGAATGGCCTTCACTGCTAGAATTCCTTACAGGGCTCTTCATACAGGGCCTACTGTAAGCTCCAGGAGGATTGGCTAAATCAGGGGGGTGTAGCTAATATGCAAAGGAGGTCCTGCTAGAATTCCTTACAGGGCTCTTCATACAGGGCCTACTGAGAGCTCCAGGAGGATTGGCTGCATCAGGGGTGTGTGGCCTAATAGGCAAAGGAGGTCCTGCTAGAATTCCTTACAGGGCTCTTCATACAGGGCCTACTGAGAGCTCCAGGAGGATTGGCTGCATCAGGGGGGTGTGGCCTAATAGGCAAAGGAGGTCCTGCTAGAATTCCTTACAGGGCTCTTCATACAGGGCCTACTGAGAGCTCCAGGAGGATTGGCTGCATCAGGGGGGTGTGGCCTAATAGGCAAAGGAGGTCCTGCTAGAATTCCTTACAGGGCTCTTCATACAGGGCCTACTGAGAGCTCCAGGAGGATTGGCTGCATCAGGGGGGTGTGGCCTAATAGGCAAAGGAGGTCCTGCTAGAATTCCTTACAGGGCTCTTCATACAGGGCCTACTGAGAGCTCCAGGAGGATTGGCTGCATCAGGGGGGTGTGGCCTAATAGGCAAAGGAGGTCCTGCTAGAATTCCTTACAGGGCTCTTCATACAGGGCCTACTGAGAGCTCCAGGAGGATTGGCTGCATCAGGGGGGTGTGGCCTAATAGGCAAAGGAGGTCCTGCTAGAATTCCTTACAGGGCTTTTGGTACAGGGCCTGCTGGAAGCTCCAGGAGGATTGGCTGCATCAGGGGGGTGTGGCCTAATAGGCAAAGGAGGTCCTGCTAGAATTCCTTACAGGGCTCTTCGTACAGGGCCTGCTGGAAGCTCCAGGAGGATTGGCTGCATCAGGGGAGTGTGGCCTAATAGGCAAAGGAGGTCCTGCTAGAATTCCTTACAGGGCTCTTCGTACAGGGCCTGCTGGAAGCTCCAGGAGGATTGGCTGCATCAGGGGTGTGTGGCCTAATAGGCAAAGGAGGTCCTGCTAGAATTCCTTACAGGGCTCTTCGTACAGGGCCTGCTGGAAGCTCCAGGAGGATTGGCTGCATCAGTGGGGTGTGGCCTAATAGGCAAAGGAAGTCCTGCTAGAATTCCTTACAGGGCTCTTCGTACAGGGCCTGCTGGAAGCTCCAGGAGGATTGGCTGCATCAGGGGGGTGTGGCCTAATAGGCAAAGGAGGTCCTGCTAGAATTCCTTACAGGGCTCTTCGTACAGGGCCTGCTGTAAGCTCCAGGAGGATTGGCTGCATGAGGGGTGTGTGGCCTAATAGGCAAAGGAGGTCCTGCTAGAATTCCTTACAGGGCTCTTCGTACAGGGCCTGCTGTAAGCTCCAGGAGGACTGGCTACATCAGGGGTGTGTGGCCTAATAGGCATAGGAGGTCCTGCTAGAATTCCTTACAGGGCTCTTCGTACAGGGCCTGCTGAGAGCTCCAGGAGGATTGGCTGCATGAGGGGTGTGTGGCCTAATAGGCAAAGGAGGTCCTGCTAGAATTCCTTACAGGGCTCTTCGTACAGGGCCTGCTGTAAGCTCCAGGAGGATTGGCTACATCGCGGGGGGGGGGGGGGGGGGTGGCCTAATAGGCAAAGGAGTTCCTGCTAGAATTCCACCCATGATTCCAAGTATTGGGGGGAGCGGGGGGGGAAGAGTAGAAACAAATGCTGTTGGTCCTTTTCTGCTCCTGGCAGGTTGTTATGTGCAAAAAATAAAACTGCTGCACTTTTGACCTGACCCCTTTGCAGAGAAGACGGGATACAGAGCGGGCAGACAGACAACGAGAAGCCCAGGGGATCACTGCGGCCTCGTTTACGAAGGCATGCTCACCGTATCAATCCCAGCATGCACTGGTTCTCCTCTCTAGTTAGGCTGTACCGGCGCTGAATGGCCTTCACCGTCAGCAGGGCGTGACTTTCCGCCTTCAGATACTGAAGGTACAGCTTCTTCCAGGGGATGAACTGAAAACGGCAAAGGAACGCATCAGATTGCTTTTAAAACTGGACGTAAAGAGGGACAGGACGGTGCAGTGGTTAGACATCAGGCTGGGATCCCAGCGGCTCTACGTTCAAAACTCCTGCTTGCCGTAAAGCTTTTGGGGAGTGACAGAAGAAAGGGATATGGGAAGGGGAGAAAGACAAAGAGAGAGATGGAAAGAGGATACCCCCTGCCTTGAACATGTGAAATTATGTTACCCTCTCCCCGGGGCTCAGATAGAAGTCTTTCCCATCACCTCCTGCCTGGTCCTTCTAACGAGGTGCTGGGGATTGAACCTGGTACCTTCTGCATGCCAAACAGAGGCTCTGCCACTGAGCCACAACCCCACTTCATGGCTCTTCAGGGTCTCAGGCGGAGGTCTTTTCCACCACCTCCTGCCTTGTCCTTTTAACTGGAGATGCTGGGGATTGAACCTGGGACCTTCTGCATGCCAAACAGAGGCTCTGCCACTGAGCCACAACCCCACTTCATGGCTCTTCAGGGTCTCAGGCGGAGGTCTTTCCCACCACCTCCTGCCTTGTCCTTTTAACTGGAGATGCTGGGGATTGAACCTGGGACCTTCTGCATGCCAAGCAGATGCTCTGCCACTGAGCCACAGCGCCACTTCATGGCTCTCCAGGGTCTTAGGTGAAGGTCTTTCCCATCACCTCCTACCCAATCCTTTTAACAGTTGAGCAATATTTTGACTTCCTTAAGGTTATGAATGTTATTTTTTAAATTATTGTTTAAATTATTATTAGCTGTACAAATATTATTGTGCAAAACCCCTGACAGTCCTTGTATTTACATTTAAGTTTGCACACTTGTACAATTTATTTAATACTTACCTTTGTGTGTCATCTTTTTTGTTGTATAAGAAAATTCAAAGTTCAATAAACTACATTTGAAAGAGGAAAAAACCCACTGAATGCGACCCCTTCTGATAAGATGACATTGAATTTATATTCTGCCCTCCACTCAGAGCAGCTCACAATCTCCTTTATCCTCCTCCCCCACAACAGACACCCTGTGAGGTAGGTGGGGCTGAGAGAGCTCTGACAAAAACTGCCCTTTCAAGAACAGAGTCCCAGAGCGGCCTACAATCTCCTTTCCCTTCCTTCCCCACAACAGACACCCTGTGAGGTAGGTGAGGCTGAGAGAGCTCTCCCAGAAGCTGCCCTTTCAAGGACATCTCTGCAAGAGCTATGGCTGACCCAAGGCCATTCCAGCAGGTGCAAGTGGAGGAGTGGGGAATCAAACCCGGTTCTCCCAGATTAAAGTCTGCACACTTAACCCCTACACCAAACTGGCTCTCTGAAGCTCTCTAATAAGCCACTAAAGTGCTGCTCACCTGTGGATTGGAGATGATCCGCCGCCAGCGATGGCACACCAGGCTGAGGCTCTGGTAGAGTTCCACAGCGGGCAAAACGGCAAAGATGCCCCTTAAGACTTCATCCGGCAGTTTGTCGATGTGCCCTTGAGGCTCTGCCCAGGGCGGGGTTCCCAGGAGCCCAAAACAAGCGTCCGGAAGCGGATCGGAGTCTGCGTCGTCGACTTCCTCTTTGACGCCGGCCTGGTCTGGAGATTGCTCGGAAACCCCGTCTGACAACGTTGGAGTCGCCTGGTCCCATTGGCTGCTGTCTGTGTGGCAGGCACTGAGAGAGAAACATGGCCGTTTCCCAGAAGCCGTTGGGGCCATGTCTTGTTCCTCACCAAGAAGGGAACAGGATTCCGGGAGATCCTCAGCTTTGATTTTGTCGCTTTTGGGCCTGCCAGTCGCAAATGGGGAGGGGTGCGCTTTGCTTTTGAAGTAATCAGTGATGGTACTCTGGTGGCCTGTTCCTTGGAGAGACAGAGAAAGGAAGAATATTGAAGCAGCTTCCAAATATAAGAAGATGCTGTTGTGTCAACTGTGCCCGTTCCTGGTTCAGTCGGCTCTACCCACAATAATTTATGCTTTAGTTGCGTCTAGACTGGACTACTGCTATGTGCTCGACTTGGGGCTCTCCTTGAAGACTGTTCAGAAGCTGCAGCTCATGTCAAATGCTGCTGCAAGACTGCTGGTTGGGGCCAGCTACCTAGGGCAAGTAAGCCCATGAGTATAGCAATTACACTGGCTACCAATTTTTTCCTGAGCCCAATTCAAGGGGCTGGTTTTGTCTTTCAAAGCCCTTATACGGCTATCTGAAAGACCATCTTCTCCCATAAGGTCCTGCCTGGGAATAAAGAGCGCATGGAGAAGTCCTTCTGACTTTCCCACCAACGGCCCATCCAGTCCAACGCTCTGTATCACACAGTGGCCAAAACCCAGGTGCCCTCAGGAGGTCCACCAGCAGGGCCAGAACTCCAGAAGCTCTCCCACTGTGGCCCCACCAAGCACCAAGAATACAGAGCAGCATTGCCCCAGGTGTAGGAGAAGGTGTGGACCAGGCCAGTAGCCAAACCAGTCCAATGGTGGTCAAAACCCAGGCGCCATTAGGAGGTCCACCAGTGGAGCCAGAACTCCAGAAGCCCTCCCACTGTCCCCCCCCCCCCCCCCCCAGCACCAAGTATACAGGGCATTATTTGCCCCAGGCAGGAAATGCACCTAGGGATGTGAAGGCCCAGAAAAAACCTGGAAAAATCTGGAGGGGAAAGTTTGGGTTTTTTCCAAGTTTTTTTCCAAAAAACTGGAAAAATTGAAAAAAACCCAACAAAAATTGATTATGGAATGCTTTATTTTAACTTGATGAATAAAATATTTTAAGATAAGGTGTTTAAATATTTTTTCCAAATCATTTCTAAAAAAATATGTATGTATGGAGAGCCAGTCTGGTGTAGTGAAGTGTGTGGACTCTTATCTGGGAGAACTGGGTTTGATTCCCCACTCTTCCACTTGCACCTGCTGGAATGACCTTGGGTCAGCCCTAGCTCTCTTATCTGGGAGAACCGGGTTTGATTCCCCACTCCTCCACTTGCACCTGCTGGAATGGCCTTGGGTCAGCCAGAGCTCTCTTATCTGGGAGAACCGGGTTGGATTCCCCACTCTTCCACTTGCACCTGCTGGCATGGCCTGGGGTCAGCCAGAGCTCTGGCAGAGGTTGTCCTTGAAAGGGCAGCTGCTGTGAGCCCTCTCCAGTTCCACCCACCTCACAGGGTGTCTGTTGCGGGGGAGGAAGATAAAGGAGATTGTGAGCCGCTCTGAGACTCTTTGGAGAGGAGGGCGGGATATAAATCCAATATCTTCATCTACCTCACAGGGTGTCTGTTGTGGGGAGGGGGGAAGGTAAAGGAGATTGTGAGCCGCTCTGAGACTCTTCGGAGTGGAGGGCGGGATATAAATCCAATATCTTCATCTACCTCACAGGGTGTCTGTTGTGGGGGAGGAAAGGAAAGGAGATTGTGAGCCGCTCTGAGACTCTTTGGAGTGGAGGGCGGGATATAAATCCAATACCTTTATCTACCTCACAGGGTGTCTGTTGTGGGAGGGGGGGGAGGTAAAGGAGATTGTGAGCCGCTCTGAGACTCTTCGCAGTGGAGAGTGGGATATAAATCCAATATCTTCATCTACCCTCACAGGGTGTCTGTTGTGGGGGGGGAGGTAAAGGAGATTGTGAGCCGCTCTGAGACTCTTCGGAGTGGAGGGCGGGATATAAATCCAATATCTTCATCTACCTCACAGGGTGTCTGTTGTGGGGGGGGGGGAGGTAAAGGAGATTGTGAGCCGCTCTGAGACTCTTCGAGTGGAGGGCGGGATATAAATCCAATATCTTCATCTACTCACAGGTGTCTGTTGTGGGGGGGGGAGGTAAAGGAGATTGTGAGCCGCTCTGAGACTCTTCGGAGTGGAGGGCAGGATATAAATCCAATATCTTCTTCTTCTTCTTCATCAGAGTATTCTAACTTCTGTGCACTGAGGACAAGCAAGTCCTAGGTCATGCCCATTCACTGAAACCTAGTCCTACACTCCCTTCGATACACTTTCCCCCTCTTCAATTCTTTTTATGAGAATGAGTTTTTTTATTTTTATTTAATACTGTGGAGAGGAAATATGAATAATGGTTACTTCTGGATTTTTAAAAATTGTTTTGTGGAGGGGTTTTTTTTGTCTGTTCCACATAAACTAGTAAACAGTTCAGGAGATTGTTGCTCCATTTGTTACGATTACAAATAAATGTTATTTAAAAAGTAAATTCTGTTTGCAATAATGGTTTGGAGACACGATGTTTTTAAGAAGCTAGTCGTGATAATTTCATGCCAAGTAAAATTGTCATATTTCTATGTTCCTCGAGTAACAGAACGGCTTCCAATCTGGAAAAGAAAAAAGAAGTGCTAATGTAGCATTTTTTTCCATTTTTCCGAAAATTTCCGTTTTTTTCCGGGCGGGGGAGGGGGGGGGGAAACGGGAAAAAAAACTAGGGGTTTTTTTTCAGAGCTTCAAAATTTCTGGAAATTTTACATCTCTAAATGCACCTGTTAATGACTTATTTGGTGGAAAAAGGACTTCCAAGAATGCCAGAAGTCAAGACGCTGCCGTACCTATTGGTCGCCTCTTGGTCCGGTAAGTAGGGTAGAGACCCCGGTTGGGACTCTCGTCTGCTCTGCGTCTGGCTGAAGGGCTGTGTCAAAGCTGCGGTGCCTTCTGGGCTCTGGCTCAGAGCGTCACAGTCATTGGCTGAGAGACGAAGGCGCTTAAAACGTCTCACTGTTAGCAGGAAAGAAGTCAACAAAATGGCAAGGGGTTTGCTTTCAGCTGGAAACACACCTTACGGCCTGGGTCGTGCCACCAGCAGACGGAGGCAGCAAAAACCCAAGGTGTAGGATTGCATTTGGGAAAGCTCCTCTAGGTTGGAAAATGCCCTGCTATTAGAAAGCTAGCATCAAAAGCCCAGGAGGAAGGGTCCAATCTGTCTCACAACTCTTATGTTGGAAAACTCCCTGCGATTAGAAATCCAGCATCGAAAGCCCAAAAGAAGGGCCAAATCTGTCTCCTTCCTGTATCAGACCAACTGTCCATCTAGATCAGCATCTGATCTCACACAGTGACCAACCAGTTCCTCAGGAGGGCCAACAACAGGGCAGAGAAGTTTGTCAGCGATGTTTCCCTCTAAGCGGCAGAGTCTTGTGAGCAAAATTCTACTTTGTGAGCTACTGCTGTTAAAATTCTGAGCGACTGCGTAAATTATTGTACTCTGGGGTCCTCCTTCCTGAGCTAAGACATCTGTGAGCTAGCTCACACCAACTCAGCTTAGAGCAGAGGTGGCCAAACTGTGGCTCAAGAGCCACATGTGGCTCTTTCACACGTGTCGTGTGGCTCTCGAAGCTCCCACCACCCTGTTGGCCAGCTTGGAGGAGGCATTTGTCTCTTTAAATCACTTCTCCAGGCCAAGCCAGCAGCTTGGGGAATGCATTTAAAGTTAAAGTTGCTTCCTTTCCACCTCTCTATCCCTATCTATTTCCTTCCTTCCTCCACTCTCAAATATCTGACATTTTTTCAATGCGGCTCTTGCATTAAACAAGTGTGGCAGGTCCCTGGCTTAAAGGAAGCACTTAGGGTTGCCAGGTCCAATTCAAGAAATATCTGGGGACTTTGGGGGTGGAGCCAGGAGACATTGGGGGCGGAGCCAGGAGCAAGGTTGCGACAAGCATCATTGAACTCCAAAGGGAGTTCTGGCTGTCACATTTCAAGGGACTGCATACCTTTTAAATGCCTTCTTTGGGGGCACCTTCTTTGGGGGCTCATAGAATTGGACCCCTCAAGCCAATCTTTTTGAAATTTGGAGGGTCTCTTGAGGAGAGGCATTGGAGGCATTTGGTGCCTCTACCTCAAACAAGAGCCCCCCCCCAGCCCCAGATACGCGCGGATCAATTCTCCGTTATTCCCTATGGGAATCGGTCTCCATGGGACATAACGGAGTGCCCAACAGACATTCCCCCTCCCCGCCGCTTTCTGATGATGTTGAAGAGGGGGTGGGCCTCCAAACCGGGGGATCCCTGCCCCCACCTGGGGATTGAGAGGAACACAAAGAGTAAAGTGGAAAAGTGAAGCCGGAACAAAGTCCGAAGGCATCCACGAAAAACCAGCCTCAATTATGAAAACCTTTCTACAGATTGCTTCCTCCAAAAACAACAATACTTCTGTTAAATACGATTACAAAATACCCGAAGCCAAAGTCCTTCCGTTCCATGCCAGAGTTCAATTTTTCGTGTAGTGGAAGTCCGGGGGAAATCCTTGACAAGCCGTGAAGTCGGAGTCCAACGCTTCGACAGTCTTTCAGCAAGGAGGGTGTGGAGATGAAAAGCTGCGCAATTGCGCAACAGGGAAGCGCATATAGCCCTGTTTCGCCTGTGGCTTTAACAAGCTTCGCCGATCTGGAATCATTCACACATAGCAATAGAACCTAACCTGCAGGGAAAAAGTTCAGCTATTGCTATGTATGAATTATTCCAGATCAGCGAAGCTTGTTAAAGCCACAGGTGAAACAGGGCTATACTGCCCTTCCCTGTCGCGAAATAGCATTGTGTTGCTTTTTGCCTACACACCTTCCTTGTCGAAAGGGCTGTCGAAGCGCTGGACTCCTACTTCATGGCGTCAAGGATTTCCCCAGACTTCCACTACACACACACACAAAAATGAACTTTGGCACTGAACGGAAAAACTTTGGTTTCGGGGGTATTTTTGTAATTGTATTTATCAGAAGTCGTTTTTTGCAGGAGAAGAAGAAGAAGAAGAAGAAGAAGAAGAAGAAGAAGAAGAAGAAGAAGAAGAAGAAGAAAGAAGAAGAAGAAGAAGAAGAAGAAGAAGAAGAAGAGAAGAAGAAGAAGAAGAAGAAGAAGAAGAAGAAGAAGAAGAAGAAGAAGAAGAAGAAGAAGAAGAAGAAGAAGAAGAAGAAGAAGAAGAAGATGATGATGATGATGATGATGATGATGATGATGATATTGGATTTATATCCCGCCCTCCACTCCGAAGAGTCTCAGAGCGGCTCACAATCTCCTTTACCTTCCTCCCCCACAACAGACACCCTGTGAGGTGGGTGGGGGCTGAAGAGGGCTCTCACAGCAGCTGCCCTTTCAAGGACAACCTTTGCCAGAGCTATGGCTGACCCAGAGCTATGGCTGACCCAAGGCCATTCCAGCAGCTGCAAGTGGAGGAGTGGGGAATCCAACCCGGTTCTCCCAGATAAGAGAGCTCTGGCTGACCCAAGGCCATTCCAGCAGGTGCAAGTGGAGGAGTGAGGAATCAAACCCGGTCCTCCCAGATAAGAGAGCTCTGGCTGATCCAAGGCCATTCCAGCAGCTGCAAGTGGAGGACTGGGGAATCAAACCCGGTCCTCCCAGATAAGAGAGCTCTGGCTGACCCAAGGCCATTCCAGCAGCTGCAAGTGGAGGAGGGGGGAATCAAACCCGGTTCTCGCAGATAAGAGAGCTCTGGCTGACCCAAGGCCATTCCAGCAGCTGCAAGTGGAGGAGTGGGGAATCAAACCCGGTCCTCCCAGATAAGAGAGCTCTGGCTGACCCAAGGCCAATCCAGCAGCTGCAAGTGGAGGAGGGGGGAATCAAACCCAGTTCTCCCAGATAAGAGAGCTCTGGCTGACCCAAGGCCATTCCAGCAGCTGCAAGTGGAGGAGTGGGGAATCAAACCCGGTTCTCCCAGATAAGAGTCCGCACACTTAACCACTACACCAAACTGGCTCTCCAGTCTGTATAAAGCAATCTGTATAAAGGTTTTCATAATTGAGGCTGGTTTTTCGTGGATGCCTTCGGGCTTTGTTCCTGCCCCACCGGGGGATTGGCAAACCTAGGAAAACTGGTTGCCAGGTCCCCCCCAGTTGTAAGAGCGGGAGATCTCCAGGCCCCACCTGGAGGCTGGCAACCCCCATCATGCCCAATTTTATAAGCCTCTACCCTTTCCCACCCTCTGCTTCCCTTTGCATGATTGGACTGAAAACCTCTCCCGCCCCGCAAAGTCTCACTCTGATCCTGGTGAAGTTTGCAAACATCCAAGAAGCTGCAAATCCCTTCCTTGTGCGCGCATCCTAACCTGCTTCCTGGAGTCGAACACCCTACCCCACCGGCCGCCTCTGGCCGCGAGCCCGCCCTCGGCCTCCAACGAGCTAATCTTGCAAAGCCTTTGTTATACTTCCGGGTGCGGCTAGATGGCGCTCCCGCCCCCCCTCGCGGAAGACGGCAACCTTTGCCCGGAGTTTATTTCCTTTCTGTCCCAAAGAGGTAAGTAGAGAAGCGCGCCCCACAAGTTAGAATTCCGATGCCGAGGACATCACCATTTGAGGGCAAGCCTGACGGGAGCCCATAGGGATGCAATACAGAAAGACGTGCAAGTGCAAAGAGTTAAACTTTTGAAAAAGTGCAGGGTTTCGAGAGGCTTTCTCTCATTGCAGAGCTGGGAGTGAAATTATTACAAAATGAGGACTGGCGCATGGAGCTGAAGACCCCAATCTCATCTACACTTATTGAGGAGAGAGAGATTCAGGTGAGTCGCCGGGTTGATCCAAAGCAGCAGAACCAAGTTGGAGTCCAGGGCCACCTTTAAGCCCAAGAGAGTTTAATTCTGGATAGAAGCTTTCGTGTGCATGTGGGTGGCCAACGTTAGCTCTCCAGACGTTTGTTGCCTACAACTCCCATCAGCCCCAGACAGCATGGCCAATGGCTGGGGCTGATGGGAGTTGTAGGCAAAAGCATCTGGAGAGCTACCATTGGCCACCCCTGCAGCTCTCCTAACGTAGGCGACGCACACAGGGCAAATTTCTGTTTGTGCTCCCTGGTGAAGGGTGTGGTTTAATGCAAAGGGGCGGGTCCATGTGCCCCGGAAGGACTGCTCCAGCTGCTGACATCTGACACTTCTTCAGATTATCTGTGTAAGGTTGTTTTGCAAATACACCGAATGGGCGTTGGGGGCTGAAATGGTTTAAAGCAGGGGGGGCCCGATGTTTTTTGCCTACAACTCCCATCAGCCCCAGCTAGGGTTGCCAATCCCCAGGTGGGGGCAGGGGATCCCCCGTTTTGGAGGCCCTCCCCCCGCTTCAGGGTCGCCAGAAAGCAGGGGGAGGGGAGGAAATGTCTGCTGGGAACTCTGTTATTTCATATGGGGATTTATTCCCTTGGAAAATAATGGAGAATTGATCTGGGGGCTGTTTTCTGGGGTAGAGGCACCAAACTTTCAGTATAGCATCTAGTGCCTCTCCCCAAAATACCCCCCCCCCCAAGTTTCAAGAAGATTGGACCAGGGGGTCGAATTCTTTGAGCCCCAAAAGAAGGTGCCCCTATCCTTCATTATTTCCTATGGAAGGAAGGAATTGAAAAGGTGTGCCGTCCCTTTAAATGTGATGGCCAGAACTCCCTTTGGAGTTCAATTATGCTTGTCACAGCCTTAATCTTGGCTCCACCCCCAATGTCTCCTGGCTCCACCCCCAAAGTCTCCTGGCTCCACCCCCAATGTCTCCTGGCTCCACCCCCAATGTCTCCTGGCTCCACCCCCAAAGTCTCCTGGCTCCACCCCCCAAAGTCCCCAGATATTTCTTGAATTGGATTTGGCAACCCCAGCCCCAGCCATTGGCCATACTTTAATGGAACTTGAATGCAAAGTGCTTGCTATCCCCACGCGAACCACAGGAAGCAAGCTGAATACAGAAAGGCAGTTTTAGGATGCTTGTGGCTTGCCAGAAAGACAAAAAGGCAGTGCTCTTGTGCTTGGTTGGAAAGCAAACGGCTGGAATGATGCTTGTCTCAGATTGAGGGTTGCCAGGTCCAATTCAAGACATATTTGAAGACCCTGGGGGTGGAGCCAGGAGACTTTGGGGGTGGAGCCAGGAGGCATTGGGGTGGAGCCAGGAGCAAGATTGTGGCAAGCAAAACTGAACTCCAAAGGGAGTTTGCATTTCAAGGGACCGCACACATTTTAAACGCTTTCCCTCCGCTGGAAAAAATGAAGAACAGGGAACATAAGAAGCCATATTGGATCAGGCCAATGGCCCATCCAGTCTGTCCAACACTCTGTGGCACACAGTGGCCAAAAAAAGAGGTTCACAAGTGGGGCTAGAAGCCCTTCCACTTTGCACCCCGCCCCAAACACCAAGAATACAGAGCTTTACTGCCCCAGACAGTTCCAATAATATGATGTGGCTAATAGCCACTGATGGACCTCTGCTCCGTATTTTTATCCAATCCCCTCTTGAAGCTGGCTATGCTTGTAGCCGCCGCCACCACTCCTGCGGCAGTGAATTCCACATGTTAATCACCCTTTGGGTGAAGAAGGACTTCTTTTTATCCGTTTTAACTCGACTGCTCAGCAATTTCATGGAATGCCCACGAATTCTTGTACTGTGAGAAAGGGAGAAAAGGACTTCTTTCTCTACTTTTGGGACACCTACCTCACAGGGTGTCTGTTGTTGGCGAGGGGGAGGTAAAAGGAGATTGTGAGCCTCTCTGAGATTCAGAGTGGAGGGCGGGATATAAATCCAAAATATCACCATCAGCATCATCTTCTTTAGTGGCTATTTCTCATCCTGGTGACTTCCTCCTTTCTTCTTCCTGTGTACAGGGCTTTTTTTTGTAGCAGGAACTCCTTTGCCTATTAGGCCACACACCCCTGATGCAGCCAATCCTCCTGGAGCTCTCTGTAGGCCCTGTACGAAGAGCCCTGTAAGGAATACTAGCAGGACCTCCTTTGCATATTAGACCAAACCCCCTGATGCAGCCAATCCTCCTGGAGCTTCCAGCAGGCCCTGTACGAAGAGCCCTGTAAGGAATACTAGCAGGACCTCCTTTGCCTATTAGGCCACACACCCCTGATTTAGCTAGTCCTCCTGACCTTACAGTAGACCCTGTACTAAGAGCCCTGTAAGCTCCAGGAGGATTGGCTACATCAGGGATGTGTGGCCCGATACAGGGGTCATTTTGTAGAAAAATAGGTGGTGGAGCACAATAGCATAACTCGTTAGCATATGCTGCTGTGCCCCCACCCCACACACACCAGCCCAAAGCAACCTGATACAAGATAGGAGAGCTCCGAGTAAGCGAGGCCTGCTTGGGCTGGCTAGAGATCCAAGCAGGCCTTGCTCACCTGGGGCTCTCCTTGGCCACCACGCCCCCACCAGTCAAAAGGCCAGCAAGTCACCCAAAATCACATGAGAAGTGGAGAAAGGGTAGTGTGGTAGGGTTGCCAAGTCCAATTCAGGAAATATCTGAGGACTTTGGGGGTGGAGCCAGGAGACATTAGGGGTGGAGCCAGGAGACATTAGGGGTGGAGCCAAGATCAAGGCTGTGACAAGCATCATTGAACTCCAAAGGGAGTTCTGGCCATCACATTTAAAGGGACGGCACACCTTTTCAATTCCTTCCTTCCATAGGAAATCATGAAGGATAGGGGCACCTTCTTTTGGGGCTCATAGAATTGGACCCCCTAGTCCAATCTTTTTGAAACATGGGGAGTATTTTGGGAAGAGGCACTAGATGCTATACTGAAAATTTGGTGCCTCTATCAAAAAAAAGCAGCCCCCCCCAGAGCCCCAAATACCCGCGGATCAATTCTCCATGATTTTCTATGGGAATAAATCTCTATAGGGAATAACAGAGTTCCCAGAAGATATTTCCCTCCCCTCCCCCCGCTTTCTGACGACCCTGAAGCGGGGGGAGGGCCTTCAAACCGGGGGATCCCCTGCCCCCACCTGGGGATTGGCAACCCTATAGTGTGGGCTTCTCCAAGGGTTAGTGAGGGCTGCTGAGGGCGTGGTAAAGCCCCTGGGGGCTGGCTGGCTGCCCGCTCTCCTCATCCAGGGACCCTTATGCAGCCGCACCTCCTATTCAATGGACATGGTAGGTGGGGAGGAGGAGGGGAAACCCCCAGAAAGGTTCAGGAGCTGGGCTCCGGTGAGCTCCTGCTGAATTCGAGGCCTGCCTTATGTTCAAAAGAGTTCCCGGCTACAAAAATAGCCCTTCCTGTGTGCTTCGTTTGGTTGTTAATTTTCACTTCGGAAAGGCAACGTGAGACATGCTCCCGTGGTCTTGGCTATGTTCAACCCAACCCTCTAGGCGGCTTTGGAAAAAACGCCTGCTTTTTGCTGTTGAGGGCCAGAGAGGTTTAGCTGGAGGGGGAAACCGGCCTGTCCTTTTAATCAAGGCTTAATGGGCGAAAATGGGCAGGTGAGGTGTGTGGTGACGTGGCCTTAAAATAACCGGGTGACAGAGGGGATGTTTCAGACGGCCTCCTGTGTCATTCATCCTTGGCAGGATGTTGGGTCCAGGGGGTTATCCCTGGGCTTATAAATGGCAGGAAATGAAGAATGTTGCTCCCAAAGTCCAACTACTTTATGTCACGAATAATTGTGCATATGATGACGAAGAAGAAGATACTGGATTTACATCCAGCCACCGATGCTCCCTCTACGCTGTGGAGCCTTGTGAGCCAAAATTTTACTTTGCGAGCTACTGCATTAAAGTTGCAAGCTACTACATTGATTAGTTTGCTCTGGGGTCGTTTTTCCAGAGCTAAGACAAAACATTTGTGAGCCAGTGGCTTAAAAATTGTGAGCTAGCTCACACTAACTCAGCTTAGAGGGAACACTGCCCACCGCCCTATACTTTGAATCTCAGAGTCTCAGAGCTGTCACAATCTCTTTTACCTCCCCCCCCACCCACAACACACACCCTGTGAGCAATGCTCCCTCTAAACTGGAGAGCCAGTTTGGTGTAGTGGTTAAGTGTGCGGACTCTTATCTGGGAGAACCGGGTTTGATTCCCCACTCCTCCACTTGCAGCTGCTGGAATGGCCTTGGGTCAGCCAGAGCTCTCTTATCTGGGAGAACCGGGTTGGATTCCCCACTCCTCCACTTGCAGCTGCTGGAATGGCCTTGGGTCAGCCAGAGCTCTCTTATCTGGGAGAACCGGGTTGGATTCTCCACTCCTCCACTTGCAGCTGCTGGAATGGCCTTGGGTCAGCCAGAGCTCTCTTATCTGGGAGAACCGGGTTTGATTCTCCACTCCTCCACTTGCAGCTGCTGGAATGGCCTTGGGTCAGCCAGAGCTCTCTTATCTGGGAGAACCGGGTTGGATTCCCCACTCCTCCACTTGCAGCTGCTGGAATGGCCTTGGGTCAGCCAGAGCTCTCTTATCTGGGAGAACTGGGTTTGATTCCCCACTCCTCCACTTGCACCTGCTGGAATGGCCTTGGGTCAGCCATAACTCTCTTATCTGGGAGAACTGGGTTTGATTCCCCCCTCCTCCACTTGAAGCTGCTGGAATGGCCTTGGGTCAGCCAGGTCTCTCTTATCTGGGAGAATGGGATTTGATTCCCCACTCCTCCACTTGCAGCTGCTGGAATAGTCTTGGGTCAGCCAGAGCTCTCTTATCTGGGAGAACCGGGTTTGATTCCCCTCTCCTTCACTTGCAGCTGCTGGAATGGCCTTGGGTCAGCCAGAGCTCTCTTATCTGGGAGAACTGGGTTTGATTCCCCACTCCTCCATTTGCAGCTGCTGGAATGGCCTTGGGTCAGCCAGAGCTCTCTTATCTGGGAGAACGGGATTTGATTCCCCACTCCTCCACTTGCACCTGCTAGCATGGTCTTGGGTCAGCCACAAGTTCTCACAGAGCTGTTCTTGAGAGAGCAGTTTCCGTTAGAGCTCTCTCAGCCCTACGTACCTAGCAGAGTGTGTGTTGTGAGGAGGGGAAAGGGAAGGCATTTGTAAGTCACAAAGACTCCGAGTGAAGGGAGGGATATAAATCTAATCTCCTCCTCTTCCTCCTCCTCCTCTTCTTCGCCTTGTTGGAGACTGTGTTGAGGAAACCACACCCATAGATAGGTTTGCCAAGTCCAATTCAAGAAATATCTGGGGACTTTGGGGGTGGAGCCTGGAGACATTGGGAATGGAGCCAGGAACAAGGTTGTGACAAGCATAATTGAACTCCAAAGGGAGTTCTGGCCATCACGTTTAAAGGAACCACACACATTTTAATTGCCTTCCCTCCACTGGAAAAAATGAAGGATAGGGGCACCTTGTTATGGGGCTCATAGCATTGGATCCCCTGGCCCAATCTTTTTGAAACTTGGAGGGTATTTTGGGGAGAGGCACTGGGTGCTATGCTGCAAGTGTGGTGCCTCTACCACAAAACACAGCGCTCCTGGAGTCCCAGATATCTGTAGATTGGTTCTCCAATATACCCAATGGGAATTGGTCTCCATAGGGAATAATGGAGTGCCCAGCTACTACTACTACTACTACTTTTTATTTGTATCCCGCCCTCCCCGCAAGCAGGCTCAGGGCGGCTCACAACATGTAAATACAGTATACAATAAAACCATGTGCAATCAATTATAAATTCATATACAATTTCAGTTATAAAATCCTCCTTAAAATCATTAAAATTACATTAGACTTAAGATTATGGTGCTATAATCAAGATCTTTCATAAAATCCAGTGATTAAAACATAAAACGTAGAACATATCCAGCAGGACTTTCTTGGCTCGGTTTTATGTGAAGGCTGTTTTAAAGAGGTGGGTCTTGCAGGCCCTGCGGAATTGGTCTAAACATCGCAGGGCCCGTACCTCCTCCGGGAGTTGGTTCCATAGTAGGGGGGCTGCTATGGAGAAGGCCCGATCCCGGGTGGACTTCAATCTGGCCTCCCTTGGCCCAGGGATATTCAGCTGGTTCTTTCCAGCTGACCTCAGCGCTCTCTGGGGTTCATACGGGGAGAGACGGTCCCTCAAGTAGACAGGTCCTCGGCAGCAAACGTTTCCCTCCCCCACCCCGCTTTCTGATGCCCCTGAAGCAGGGGGAGGGCCTCCAAACCTGGGGATCCCCTGCCCCCACCTGGGGATTAGGCAAACCAGAAACTCACAGTGTCTAGATTAGTAAAGCAAGAAAAACACTGTGTAACTAATGGTGTAAATAAATGCCAAGCGCATGAGATGTAACAAAGCTATGTGAGCTGTTGCCTTAGCACGGGTTCCGCCGTAGCACACGGCCGGTAGAAGTGGCAAATGAAACATGACTTGAGGCTAGGACTCATGTAGCCGCACCTGTTGGATTGAGGACTGCTACCTGCTATGGGGAGGGACGGTGGCTCAGTGGTAGAGCATCTGCTTGGGAAGCAGAAGGTCCCAGGTTCAATCCTCGGCATCTCCAACTCAAAAGGGTCCAGGCAAGCAGGCGTGAAAAACCTCAGCTTGAGACCCTGGAGAGCCACTGCTGGTCAGGGGAGGGACGGTGGCTCAGTGGTAGAGCATCTGCTTGGTAAGCAGAAGATCCCAGGTTCAATCCCCGGCATCTCCAAAAAAAAGGGTCCAGGCAAAATAGGTGTGAAAAACCTCAGCTTGAGACCCTGGAGAGCCGCTGCCAGTCTGAGAAGACAATACTGACTTTGATGGACCCAGGGTCTGATTCAGCAGAAGGCAGCTTCATATGTTCATATGAGGTCATAGAACCCTAGGAAGAATCATAGCAGAATCACATCAGTCGGTACCGTCTGCGTCTGCCAACAAGAGGGATGCAAAAGACAGCAGACTGCGGCACCGCTCATAGTATCCAGTGTTGGAACTTTATTTGTGTTGGATTAATGGACAACAGACTTATTGCTTTATGAAATTCATATGAATAATAAATGAGAATTGCATGTAAGAAATTGTGTTTGGCATTTCTTTACAACATATAGGAGGAGGGACGGTAGTTCAGTGGTAAGAGCATCTGCTTGGTAAGCAGACGGTCCCAGGTTCAATCCCCGGCATCTCCAACTAAAAGGGTCCAGGCAAAGAGGCGTGAAAAACTTCCGCTTGAGACACTGGAGAGCCGCTGCCAGTCTGAGTAGGCAAGACTGACTTTGATGGACCCAGGATCTGATTCAGTAGAAGGCAGCTTCATATGTTCATATATGTTGGGGAGGGACGGTGGCTCAGTGGTAGAGCATCTGCTTGGTAAGCAGAAGGTCCCAGGTTCAATCCCCGGCATCTCCAACTAAAAAGGGTCCAGGCACGTAGGTGTGAAAAACCTCAGTTTGAGATCCTGGAGAGCTGCTGCCAGTCTGAGTAGGCAAGAACATAAGAGAAGCCATGTTAGATCAGGCCAATGGCCCATCCAGTCCAACATTCTGTGTCACACAGCAGCCAAATACACACACACACACACACACACACACACACTGTGGCTAATAGCCACTGATGGACCTCTGCTCCATATTTTTATCTAACCCCCTCTTGAAGGTGGCTATGCTTGTGGCCGCCACCACCTCCTGTGGCAGTCTTCACATGTTAATCACCCTTTGGGTGAAGTTCAAGGCAAGACTGACTTTGATGGACCCAGGGTCTGATTCAGTAGAAGGCAGCTTCATATGTTCATATATGTTGGGGAGGGACGGTGGCTCAGTGGTAGAGCATCTGCTCGGTAAGCAGAAGGTCCCAGGTTCAATCCCCGGCATCTCCAACTAAAAAGGGTCCAGGCAAATAGGTGTGAAAAACCTCAGCTTGAGATCCTGGAGTCAGTCTGAGTAGACAAGACTGACTTTGATGGACCGAGGGTCTGATTCAGTAGAAGGCAGCTTCACACGTTCATATAGTTACAGAGTGTTTTTCCCACCTGGGGAACTGGCAGCCCTGCTATCCACTAATTCTGAATCTTAACACCCTTCTAGGAGCCCCCAAATGCTATGAAAGCGGACGGCGAAACCCCCAAACGGCTTCCCAAGTTGATTCAAGACGGAAAGCTTGCCCTTCTCAAAGAAGAGGTCACAAATGTCGCGGATCTGAGCGGGGAAGTGAAGCGGAAGCACTTTGGGCTGTCAGGGGACACGCTGCTCCACTACGCAGCCCGGCACGGCCGCCTCAGCGTTCTCCGGTACTTGGTAGAGACGTTGGAGATGGACGTCGAGCTGTTCAATAACGACTACAAGCGGCCTCTCCACGAAGCAGCCTCCATGGGCCACCGGGACTGTGTCTTGTACCTCTTGGAGAGAGGAGCAGCCGTGGATTGCTTGAAGAAAGCAGACTGGTAGGCTGGTTGGCTCTTTGCCGTCCTGCTCCTTAGATGGTTGCCAAATCTAAGAAATATCTGGGGACTTTGGGGGGTGGAGCCAGGAGACTTTGGGGCGGAGCTAGGAGATGTTGGGGGTGGAGCCTGGGGCAAGGTTGTGACAAGCATCATGGAGCTCCAAAGGGAGGTCTGGCCATCACATCTAAAGGGACCACACGTCTTTCAAACGCCTTCCCTCCATTGGGAATAATGAAGGATGGGGCACATAAGGACATAAGAGAAGCCATGTTTGGTTCAGGCCAATGGCCCATCCAGTCCAACACTCTGTGTCGCACAGTGGCCAAAAAACTCAGGTGCCATCAGGAGGTCCACCAGTGGGGGCAGGACACTAGGAGCCCTCGCATCGTAGCCCCCACCCAGCACCAAAAATACACAGCATCACTGCCCAAGACAGAGAGTTCCACCAATACACTGTAGCTAATAGCCACTGATGGACCTCTGCTCCAGATGTTTATCCAATCCCCTCTTGAAGCTTTCTATGCTTGTAGCTGCCACCCACCTCCTGAGTGACACAGAGTGTTGAACTGGATGGGGCATTGGTCTGATCCAACATGGCTTCTCTTATGTTCTTATGTGACACAGAGTGTTGGACTGGATGGACCATTGGCCTGATCCAACATGGCTTCTCTTATGTTCTTATGTGACACAGAATGTTGGACTGGATGGGCCCCTGGCCTGATCCAACATGGCTTCTCTTCTGTTCTTATGTGACACAGAGTGTTGGACTGGATGGGCCATCGGCCTGATCCAACATGGCTTCTTTTATGTTCTTATGTGACACAGAGTGTTGGGCTGGACGGGCCATCAGCCTGATCCAACAGGGCTTCTCTTATGTGACACAGAGTGTTGGACTGGATGGGCCATTGGCCTGATCCAACGTGGCTTCTCTTATGTTCTTCTGTGACACAGAGTGTTGGACTGGATGGGCCATTGGCCTGATCCAACATGGCTTCTCTTATGTTCTTATGTGACACAGAGTGTTGGGCTGGATGGGCCATTGGCCTGATCCAACATGGCTTCTCTTATGTTCTTATGTGACACAGAGTGTTGGACTGGATGGGCCATCGGCCTGATCCAACAGGGCTTCTCTTATGTTCTTATGTGACACAGAGTGTTGGGCTGGATGGGCCACTGGCCTGATCCGACATGGCTTCTCTTATGATCATATGTTCTTATATACTTTCACTATTTTCAGGAAATACCACCAACCTGCCTGTTTTGTGGTAAGTTTTACAGTTTAACGTGTGTGCTCCTTGGTTTTAGGCCACTGTGGAAGGCTCTTATAGCCGAAATGTATCTGGTCTGGTGGCTTGTTATGCGATATTCTGTTACGTAATCTGTGTCCAGTGGATGCGCAATTTCTATAGGTTGGATTTTAGTACTACTTGAAATCAGAGCTGGGAATCTGTCACAGGTCTGGTTACCCAGGCTCAGAAATCTGACATATTTTCTCTTTCTGGCACAAGTAACAGGATTGTGAATTGTGTTCTCCGCTGCTCCGAATTGTAGGACTCCCCTAATGATGGCCTGTACCCGGAGGAATTTGGACGTGATTCGAGATCTTGTGCAAAGTGGGGCAAACCCCCTGCTGAAAAACAAAGATGGGTGGAATTGCTTCCATATCGCCTGTCGCGAGGGAGATCCTCAAATCATCCAGTACTTGCTCGACATCTCTCCTGACATCTGGAACACGGAAAGCAAAATCAAAAGGACACCTCTGCACACGGCAGGTAGGGCTTGAATCCGGCCTTCAGAATGATGGGGTCCTAGGGTTGCCAAATCCAATTCAAGAAATATCTGGGGACTTTGGGGGTGGAGCCAGGAGACTTTGGGGGTGGAGCCAGGAGACATTAGGGGTAGAGCCAAGATCAAGGCTGTGACAAGCATAATTGAACTCCAAAGGGAGTTCTAGCCATCACATTTAAAGGGATGGCACACCTTTTCAATTCCTTCCTTCCATAGGAAATAATGGATAGGGACACCTTCTTTTGGGGCTCATAGAATTGGACCCCCTGGTCCAATCTTCTTGGAACTTGGAGGATATTTTGGGGAGAGGCACTAGATGCTATACTGAAAATTTGGTGCCTCTACCTCAAAAAGCAGCCCCCCCAGAGCCCCAGATACCCACGGATCAATTCTCCATGATTTTCTATGGGAATAAATCTCCATAGGGAATAATAAGAGTTCCCAGCAGATATTTCCCTCCCCTCCCCCTGCTTTCTGACGACCCTGAAGCGGGGGGAGGGCCTCCAAACCGGGGGATCCCCTGCCCCCACCTAGGGATTGGCAACCCTATGGGGTCCAGGCCTCATTTTGGGCAGGAGCTCACAGGAGCGGAGCTGAGTAACCTCTAAATTTTATTGTGCTCTTTCTTACTTCCCCCCCGCAAATGCTTGCTTCTGGGCTCCATCATTCTAAACCCCCTGTGAGAATTTTCCTGAACTCTTCAAATCTGACAAGCTTTCTAACATTTCCCCCCCCCCACAAAGAAATGGGAAATGGACCAAAACGTATAAAGCAGACGTCATGCCACTGCGGCCACGTAGAGGAAATTCAAAACGTAATTCAAAACGTTCGATGGGAGTCAGGTTTTAAGATGACAATTCTAATTCAAGGAGCATTCGAAGGTCGACGCTGAGCTGAGAGAATTTAGTGCACCTTCCGGTGATGTCGGGGTGTGTGTGGCATACGCAAATGAGCTGTGCTAATGAACTTCGGCACCTCTTTTTCTACAAAACGACCCTTGACGGGGGTCCCTTAGTAGGAAGTGAAAGACAGATATTCCGTGCGTGGATGGGGCCAGAAAATCTTGAGGACTTGTGGAGCTTCACAGCTCCTGTCTTCTCCACCATCCCCAATGACCTACCAGCGTACCAGTACTGGCTAGGGTTGCCAATCCCCAGGTGGGGGCAGGGGATCCCCCGGTTTGGAGGCCCTCCCCCCGCTTCAGGGTCATCAGAAAGCGGGGAGAGGGGAGGGAAATGTCTTCTGGGAACTCTATTATTCCCTATGGAGATTTATTCCCATAGAAAATCATGGAGAATTGATCCGCGGATATCTGGGGCTCTGGGGGGGGGGCTGTTTTTTGAGGTAGAGGCACCAAATTTTCAGTATAGCAGCTACTGCCTCTCCTCAAAATACCCTCCAAATTTCAAAAAGATTGGACCAGGGGGTCCAATTCTATGAGCCCCGAAAGAAGGTGCCCCTATCCTTCATTATTTCCTATGGAAGGAAGGAATTGAAAAGGTGTGCCGTCCCTTTAAATGTGATGGCCAGAACTCCCTTTGGAGTTCAATGATGCTTGTCACAGCCTTGATCTTGGCTCCACCCCCAAAGTCTCCTGGCTCCACCCCCAAGGCCCCAGATATTTTTTGAATTGGACTTGGCAACCCTAGTACAGGCGGAGTCCATATATCACAAGGAAACTCTGATTGTCTAAATTCAGGCCTCTCCACTCACTAATGTTTGGTAGAACTGCGAAGTCCTGGTGAGGGGTCCCTAAACTCCCACTGCTCCCAGGAGCACCAGTATAGAGGGAGAGGAAACAGCAGCATTGCGTGTGGCGCTGCATCACTTATGGTAGAAACCTGGATGTGACGTCAGATAGCTCTAGGAACCACCGGAAATTCTACGGTGTTACCATAGAGTTTCCAGTGAATCCTAGAGATACCCTATTTCACTTCCAGGCTTTTACCGGAAGAACTGTAGCACCGTAACCACTGTCACTGTCCCCCCTCCCCACCCATACCCCTCCTGTCACTTGCCCGGCACTCTGTAGTTTAGTTTCCAGAGATTCCATCATCATCATCATCATCATCATCATCATCATCATCATCATCATCATCATCATCATCATCATCAGTTTTATTTATATTCCGCCCTCCCCGCCGAAGCAGGCTCAGGGCGGCTAATAACATAGATCAATACATTAATTTTACAAGATATTTAAACAAAAACTAATTAACAATTTAAGATTTCACTGTCACTTCCGGTACTATAAGGAAGTGATGTCATCACGTGAGTAAGGGTAAGTTTTAATTTTAAAAAAATTATTTCATTTTTTCCCAAACAGGAATTCAGAGTACGATGCCGTAAAGTTCACCTTCCAAAGTGACCATTTTCTCCAGGGGAAATGGATCTCCGTCCTCTTAGAATCATAGGGCTGGAAGGGACCTCCAGGGTCATCTAGTCCAGCCCCCTGCACAATGCAGGAAACTCACAAACACCTCCCCCTAAATTCACAGGAACCTCATTGCTGTCAGGTGGCCATCTAGCCTCTGTTGAAAAACCTCCAAGGAAGGAGAGCCCACCACCTCCCGAGGAAGCCTGTTCCACTGAGGAACCGCTCTAACAGTCAGGAATTCTTCCTAATAGAATCCTAATAAAGTTGGATGGAACCTCCAGGGCCATCTAGTCCAACCTCCCGCACAATGCAAGAAACTCACAAATACCTCCC